>NC_142794.1:16762393-16933279 GCF_049724085.1 Artemia sp. Qi Xiang Cuo | reverse complement strand
AGAGCGAACAACAGCCCGTAGTAACCAAAATTTAAGAAACGCGTTTTGAAAAAAACTGCCTAGTGAAAAAAATGACCATCTGACTCTGACTCAGGAATGGTAACTATTATTTCGAACCTGAAACCCCTCGAATATGGCGTCAGATCAAAATTAAAAGTGTACTATTGGCATCAGCATGGTGGAAAACCTATTTCAGAGAAATTACAGCCCCCCTCCTTGAAAACCAAAGAAAATCGTTTTTTTTGCATCGCTAGCACTGATGTCTCTTTTTTTTCTAGCAGGGCTAGGGGGTGGCCAGAGCATCATAGAGAGATGTGTAATAGCTCATTCAAAAAGGAATTAAATTTTTAAGTGCCATTTTTAAGCGACCAAAAAGATTGGAGGCAACTAGCTCCCCTCCGTAGAGGCCCCCCTCCCCCCAGTCATCCAATCAAAGTTTTTGGAGATAGCCATTTTGTTTAACATAATTCAAAGGTCCAATATCTATGGTTTCAGGGATGATATAACCCTCCATAGTCCCTGGGGAAAGGGCTGTACGCTGTATTGGTATTGGACGAATCGATATCACGCGTATCTGTATTAGCGTTCTGGTATCGCCTGTATATTAGACAAATTTTTAGTAGCTCACATAAAAGATATTGCTCATATATACGTCCTTCCTTCCTATAAACTCCACCATCAGCAAGTTCCAAATCATGGTTGCAGCGGTAGCTGCAACCTAGTAAAGAGCGAACCACAGCCCATAGTAACCAAAAGTTAAGAAACGCGTTTGGAAAAAAATTGCCATCCGATACTGACTCAGGAATGGTAACTATTATTCCGGTTTGTCTTAAAGAAAAATTTTATAGCAAAAAGAAATTTATGGTGATTTCACAAAAAAGCCTGAAACCCCTCTTAAAATGGCGTCAGATCAAAATGAAAAGTCTACCATTGGAATCGCGCTGTCGAAAACCTCTTTACGGGAAACTACAACCCCCCTTCTTGAACAACGAGGAAAATGACTTTTTTTGCATGGGTAGCACTGATCTGTCTCCCGTTTGTTTTTTTTCTCTAGCAGGGCTAGGGGGGCACCAGAACATCATAGAGAGATGTATATTAGCTCATTAGAACAGAAATCAAATTTGCTAGTGCCCTTTTTAAGTAACCAAAAAGATTGGAGGGCAACTAGCCCCCCCAGATTCATCCAATCCAATTTTGTGATAGCTGTTTTGCTCAACATAGTTCAAAGGTCAAATATCTTTGGTTTTGGTGATGATATGATTTCCCTCCATAGTCCCTGGGGAAAGGGCTACACACTGTATCGGTATCGGGTGTATTTATATGACGAGTATCGATATGAGCGTGTTGTTATTGGGCGTGAATTATGCAGGCTTATTTTAGTTTTGACAAGATTTTTTGTTGCGGAAACTAAATTTCAGTTGGGGGGAAAACTGAGGTTTGAGGGGGCAAACTGTGATCTGGAGGGGGTAGTTGCCTCCCCCTGCCTAATAAGAAATTACCCCCCTTTGTACATCCTTCCTATAAATTTCACCATCAGCAAGTTCCAAATGGCACTAAAAACAGTATTTTTTGTGTCATGTCTCAAGTGGTAAAGCTGGGACTAGTGGGCTACCAGAACTTTTTAGAGTGACATTAAACGCTCATTTGAAAGTTGTTACTCATATCTATGTGAAGTTTATCATTTCTACTATCCGTAAGTGTGATATAGCACTAAACTTTAAAGTATAAAACGATATCATCATTGTAATAATTATGGTCCAAAACCCTTAACCGAAGGTTTGCAAGAAAACCTCCCGTATGTGGCCATGAAACCGGTTTGCTCAGATTCAGCAAACTTCTCGACTGTTTGGTATAATATATAAGCACCAAATTATTTTATGTTCTTTCCAAACATCGGGGTCGTTTATCTAACAGTGCACCCCCCCCCCCCCCTCATGGCCCGGATATAGTCATAAAAATATTTATTAGTTCATCATCTCATGATGCGTCATTGTTTCGTTGTAAAATTTGGTTTGGCCCTTTTTTGACCCGTGAAAGCCACTGCGTAGGTGATTTCAATGGGAGTGTGGATGAAACATAATTTGGATAAACATTGAAGGAAAGACGATATTCTGACTGATAGAAACATGTTGCGATACTTTTCTTTTATAGCGCCGACCACTTCAGCTATTTATCCATTGACACATTGTAGAACCGGTATTTTTTGTTAGTTTCTTTCAGCTTAGCGTGAGACAAGACAAAAACAAGTGAAAGAATAGATGGAGAGTATTTGATTTGGGCTATATATTTGCATATCAGGGGGGGGGGGGTAAAGTATTTGGACAATGTGAAGTTAGAAAGTAATTCTAACTTCATAATATGCAGAATAATTGTACCTAACAGATTTTGAATGCAGACCAACTATACTTAACCCCCACCCCCCTAATGTGCCAATATATAGACCAAATTTATTTCTAAAGTATTATAGTTTTATCATAGTAGTAGCCCAGTAAAAATAGCTCAAAAAAGGCCCAACCTCAAACAAACTGCAACAAAAATGATTTTTACACCAAAAAATGCAGAAAAATCAGAGAATAACATACTAAAAGCCCACCAAAATCCACCCATGGAAAAAACCGTCGCAGGGTAAAAACGGCGGAACCAGGGGAAATTTTGCAAAATCCAGAAGTGTTCGGACTGATCCAAGTCAAGATGATTTCCGATGTAATTGTTAACGTAGAAGCTAAATCTTGCATCAGAATCTCGATTACTCTATCCCCTGAAAATTCATGAGGGGGAAAAGGGAGGAAGAAGGGGAGATTTTGGTTTTCCAGCTCATTGCGATGTTAAGATACGGATATAGGCCTGGCATCAACAAGTTAACATTCGGCATGACACCTAGAGACGAATTCTCTGGACTGACATATAGTGTCTCTTCAGTGACTGAATTAACTAAAATGTAACGCGCTGAATACTCAAAATAGGTAAGTTTTCTTGTGAATATTTGGTTATTTTTGTTCCGAATCTTCAAGAATGTTAGTCATTTTTTGTTTATCTTGTACCATTGAGAAATCTTTCGCTTTTAAGTGACTACTATACTCAGTTTCGTGACATTTTATCTCTATTTTTACCAACGCCATCTTGCGGCTCCTGGAATCAAATCTTAATGCTTGAAATGATCAATCCGTGGAAACTGTGTTAGTTACCTCACCGACACATTCATATCGTTAACCTGGCGTTACCTGGGTTACCGTAGTAACCCAGGTTTTTTCAAACCCAAAGTACTGCCAAGAGCGTTTTCGTCAATAACTTTCGGAGTCCTCTATTTTCCACCGCGAGCCGCTTACCGCAAAACCCTAATCAACCACCTCCAAAAGTCTATCGACGATATTCGATGCATGTATCCTAATAGCGGTATAGTATTGCTTGGCGACTTTAATGATCTGGACAGGCGCTGGATCAGTCAATCTCTTGATCTGAAGCAGGTAGTAAAAATTCTTACTACGGAAAAATCAACTATCGACCTCATCTTCACAGATGTGGGAGAATTCTACCACGATCCCGAATCGAGCCCCAGCCTCGGAAGGAGCGCACATTTCTCTGTACTGTGGAAGCCCAAAGGAACCAAGCCAACGGCTACCAAGGAAACATTCGTCTGCCGACCTCTGACTACACCAGGAAAAGAAGAATTCTCTAAATGGTGCGTAAATAAAAACTGGTACCAACTGTACAGATTATCTGACGTTAACCAGATGGTTGGACTCTTAAATTCCGAGATAACCAGCGCTTACCACTCATGCTTCCCAGAGAAACGTGTCAAACGCTCTTCTACGGACAAACCATGGGTCACACAAGAGATCAAGAAACTCATCAGGAAGCGTAATAAACTGCACGCCTCAGGCAACAGAGAGCGCTGGAAAAAAATGAGGAACACCGTGGTGTACGAATGTAGGAAAGCTGAGAAAGCATATGGGGAAAAGCTCTCTAAAACAGTAAACTCCGACTCCCGCTCATTCCACAAGACAGTTAGAGATTTAATAAGCCCCCAGCGCCCGACGACCTTTCACATACAAAAAGATAAAGGTGAACAGGTCACTGCAAATGATCTCAATGAGTGGTTTGCCAAAATCTGCAGATCCAACCCTTCAGCCGAAACGAGTGCATTCAGCGCCAAGATATCTGAGATTCCAGTCGTTCTGCCTATTGAAGTGTGCAGGGTCCTAGAAAAGATTCCTGCGCGGAAAGCCACTCACCCAGCGGATCCACCGTCAATTTTGTTCAAAGAAAACGCTCCTTACCTATCAGAGCCTATAGCTGCCATCATCAACCAGTCACTGATAACAGGGACGTTTCCTGAGCCGCTCAAGGAGGCAGTCGTAATCCCTGTTCCCAAAGTCACAAACCCCAAAGAACTTGGAGACCTCCGACCGATCTCACTCACTCCGCTACTCTCGAAAGTATTCGAAACTTTCATAAACAGATGGCTTCTGGAGGAACTCAGCGAAGTAATTGACTCCCGGCAGTATGGCTTCCAAAGAGGGTGCAGTACAAGTCACTACCTTATCCAGATCGTCGAGACTATCCTAAGTCACCTAGAAGTTGACGGGGCATTTGTCGACCTCCTTCAAGGGGACGTCAGGAAAGCGTTCGATACGTCTAGCCACGAGGAGATTCTACAGTCCATGACCAATTTTCACGAATTCCTGAGAAAGATAGTAGAAAGCTTCCTTTCAAAACGGAAGCAAAAAACAAGGTACAAAGGCGAACTGTCAGACTCTACAGACCTTACATGTGGAATTCCTCAAGGAACAAAAATAGGTCCGACCCTTTTCCTGTTGCTTTGCAACACGATAGCTAAATGGCACAGAGACAGAGCGAAGTTCGCAGACGACCTAACAATGATGCTGCTACAAAGACTGTGTGAAATCCTTAACCTAGAAGAAATGGTCGTGAAGCTCGAACGGGACTACCTAGAAAGAAAACTCAGCATCAACAGGACCAAGTCGGCAATAATGAGAATTTCCTTCTTAAAGCACAGCGTACCGGCCTTGCCTGACGTCGGCATACCGGCAGTTCACAAAATGAAGATCCTGGGTGTTATCTTCAATGATAAACTGACTTGGGATGACCACTTAAATCACTTGCTGTCCCAGGCTATGCCTCTGCTTAGGTCACTGACAAAGCTACGTCGCTTTCAACTCAGCAAAAATGCCCTGGTCACCTACTATAGGAGCCGCATGCGACCAATCCTAGAATATGCCTGCCCTGTCTGGCATCCTGGTCTCACAAAAGAGCAGAGCAATAAGCTCGAAACAATTCAAAAGAGAGCCTTGCGCATCATTCTAGGAGACAGCCAATTGCCCTATGAGGAATGTCTGGCGAAGCTAGAACTCACAAAACTTGAACAAAGAAGACACGAGCTCCTCATGAGCTTTGGCCAGTCCATCTTGACTTCCCCCAAACACCGCGACCTTCTCCCACCTGGTATCAGACAAGATAACCGACCAAAGACCCGCCACACAAACCAACTACAACCAAGCAATCCAAGTGCCACGAAACGCTACAAAAATTCATTCCGACAATACTTCACTGAAAATTACAACAAATAGTTTTCATAACTTTTTTGTAAATGCGACTATTTATCCGTTTTGTGATATTTCGTATTAAATTATCTATCTATCTATATCAAACTATTCTTGGCTAAAGGCAATTGTCCAAAAAAATCAGAAGCCGCTATTGATAGCACATACTTCAAAGAAATGGAACAGTGGATAACGCATGGGTGATAGACAGCTTTTCCCACAAAATCATTCCTAAATACGCAATTCGACAATTTCTAGTTTTCGATTAAAAAAATAAAAAAATAAAAAATATATACTCTCAAAACATGCTTGGCCACTTTATAGGTAAAGGATTCGTCGCTTTTTGCAATGTCCACGTGAAACCATGCTGTATATTCATGTACATGCTAGAGATAAGACAAATTACGCAAGCACCGGTGATATTGCACTGTATATTCTTGTGCAATTCCATGTATTTTTTCAATCTTATACAACCTTGACTATAGTTTCAAAACGTGTTTGACCAGCTTATAGGTAAAGGATTGGTCGCTTTTTACAATGTCCACGTGAAACCACACTGTATATTCTTGTAGGCGTGAATGTACGGTTGAATGTACGGTTTCAATCAATAGATAGATTACTACTATCATCAGCATCATATTTTGCGATAGTATCGATAATTTCAGATACACTATTAATAAACGCATTTGTACCCACTCTCTTAGGCTGAATTTCTCCAGGATGGCAAAACTGGAAGATTTACCTCCTTGCTCTAGAAACCTGGGCGAGCGTGAAAAATTCAGACGTATGTTTCTTCATAATATCTGGAGAAAAGCCTTTTTCGATACTGTTGTGGACAAAATTCAGAACAAGACAATAAACGAGCATTCCAGCGGTCCACGCCATCAGCACCGAATGCTGAACACATACAGAATGAAGGAACCTGGGAACAAGTGAAGTGTAGGTACCCCTCAACGTGCCAGCGATGTAAAAGTATTTTCCTAGTTAGTCAAGCTGGCAGGAGGGGGGGGGGAGGTTTCCTGTAGGACTTTCGACGATGGCGATTTTAGTGGTGTACTATCATTTCGATCTCACGCCAGTTTCTAGGGGTTTCAGGCTATTTTCCGAAACACGCCTAAATTTGTTCTCGCAACAAACTTTTACTATTAAGGTATATACTCCCTCTTAAACTAATAATTTCACGACCAGCCAGCAGCTGTAACTTACAACAAGAGGACAAGATACTCATGTCACTGGATTCACTTGTCTCAGGTCTATTCATCAAGCCAGAATTAGGATATTACTTAGAATTTCTCCCGGTGAAGGATCTAAAGTTGCTTAGAAAACAAGAAAATTATCCTTTTCTCGACAATTTTTAAAAAACTTTCAACTTATTTTGTATTAAAAACCCTGTGGGCTACACGAAATTTCAAAATTCAAGTCGATAGATGTAGCCTATAAAACTGCGTGATAACCATCATTCGTTCATAAATTAAAACGGTACGAGAACAGAAAAATAAATTACCAAATCTTTCAAGAAGAACATAACCCATAAGACTAATCAAAATAATAGTTATCATTCCGGAACCAGCTATAATGGCAATTTTTTCTTACAAGACAATTTTAGTATATACCAAGGTACTAGTTTGCTTGCCTTATGTTCCTTCCGGTTTTTCTGTCCTAGGTACTAGTTTGCTTGCCTTATGTTCCTTCCTGTTTTATTTGCGGCCTTTACGTTCCTTCCGGTTTTTCTGGTAGTTAATTCTATTCTATAGGAGCATTACACTCTTTCTTTGTCAATTTACACAATACCGGTCCTATTAAGGACACGTTTTTCTGACGTAGATTTCTAGTTCAAGATATACAAGTTTTTTTTTTAGGTTAAATCCGTGGTCATTCATCTGTAAGTTGATTGGTAGGTTTTTTTTTTTAAACTTGGCTATTCGTTTCAAGGGTTTCATTAATAGAACGACTAATGTTTTTGAAAAGGGTAATTACTTCTTTATTTTACGAGATTTGCGAATTTTTTGTGAAAAGGTATTTGCCTAAAGGTATTGCGATGGTTAAGAATGCGTCACGGGTGAAACTCAGAATTGATAGGAGGCAAGATAAAAAAAAGGGTCATTAGTAATTGGAAAATTTTTTAATGCTTTTACAATCGGAGATGTTTGTTTAACATTTACAAAAAAGAGGTAATGGAATTTGCGAATTGGAGGAGATGTTGTGATTATGTACTGTATAATACACAAGTGATGTTTTGGAGAGTATTGTCAATTTAAAGAGAAATGACTGAAAAGTGTTACTGTGATCTGATTGAATTGTCGCTGACAATGAGATTTAATCGGTGATAAGCCTATTGTTATTGCGAAAGGGGTTACTCAATTTACTTTTTAGTGTTAAATGACAGATTTCCAAATACGATCATTTTGAAAAGCCGACAAAAAAATTGGTTTGTTCCCTCTTTTCTGTAGGGCAGGAGATAACTTAATTTACTTAGACAATGAACGATATTAATTAGTGATTGATTGCATCAGTGGAGAAAAAAAGGATTAAACTGATTAACAGTTAAGGTAACCCCAAAGGAGCTGTTAACTGAGGTAATTTGTTATAAATTTGAAAAATACCTAACGACGAATCAGAAATGGTTGATTAACATTTGCAAAAAAAAAGGGGTAATGGGATTTGCGAATTGGAGAAGATGAGTGGTTATGCACTGTATAATACACAAGTGATGTTTTGGAGAGTATTGTCAATTTAAATAGGATCTAACATTCCCCGAGGGGTTTAGTTAAATTGGGTTGAGTTGCACGAAGGTTCAGTAGTACGAGAGTTCAGTAGCACGGGGGGTTAAGTTGTAGAGGGTTTCGGTTATACAGGGGTTTAGTTACATGGAGGGATTCAGTTGAACAAGGGGGGACTTTGGGCAGTGTGTGTCTCTTTAGGCTGTGTGTCTCTTTGGGAAGTTTGAATCTTTATGGTCTGTGTGTGCCTCTTTTGGCTGTTTTTGTCGTTTTGGGCTTTGCGTCTCTCTTTGGTCTGTATGTGTCTCTTTGGGCTGTTTGAGTCTTTTAGGTCTGTGTTTGTCTCTTTGAGTTGTGTTTCTCTTTGGCCTGTCTGTGTCTCTTTGAGCTGTTTTTGTCTCTTGAGGCTGTGTGTGTCTCTTTGGGCTGTGTGTCTCTTTGAGCTGTTTGTGTATCTTTCTGTATGTGTGATTGTCTCTGGGGTCTGTGTTTCATGGGTGTGGTTTTGGTACCATTTGAGCTGTGTGATTCTCTGTTTTGGGTTTTTGGTGCAGGTTTCTTTTGGCGAAAATGCGTTTTGTGCGTCCATGTTGAGTGTTATTTTCTTTATTTGCGAGTTGTTTCTCTTTTTGCTTTCATAGTCTTTTTTGGGCTGTGTTTGTCTCTTTGGGCTTCTGTCTCTTTGGGCTGTGTGTGTTTCTTTGGGCTATGTGTGTCTCTTTGGGCTGTTTGAGTCATTTTGGTCTGTGTGTCTTTCTTTTGGCTGTTTGTGTCTCTTAGGAGTCGTATGTGCCTCTTTGGGCTATGTGTGTCTCTTTGGGGCGTTTGAATTTTTTGGTCTGTATGTGTCTGTATGGGCGTTTTTTGGTCCTTGTGTGTTTACTTTTGCTATTTGTGTCTATTAGATGCCATGTGTATCTATTTGGGCAAAGTGTGTCTCTTTTGAGGGATTTTAATATTTTTTGTCTGTATGTGTCTTTATGGGTGTGTTTTTTCTCTTTTGGCTGTGTGTGTGTCTCTTTTGGCTTTTCATTTATATTAGAACTGTGTGTATGTATCTTTATCCCGTGTGTGTGTCTCTTTGGGCTGTGTGTGTCTCTTTAGGCTGTATGTCTCTTTGGGCAGTTTGAATCTTTATGGTCTGTGTGTGCCTCTTTTAGCTGTTTGTGTCTCTTCGGGCTTTGTCTCTCTCTTTTGGTTGTGTGAGTCTCTTTTCTCTTTGGGCTGTGTGTCTCTTTGAGCTGTTTGAGTCTTTTTTGTCTGTTTGTGTGTCTCTTTGAGCTGTTTGAGTCTTTTTGATCTGTGTTTTGTCTCTTTGGGCTGTTTATGTGTCTCTTTGGGCTATGTGTGTTTCTTTGGGCTTTGCGTGTCTCTTCAAACTGTGTGCATGTCTCTTTAGCCTGTGTGTGTCTCTTTGGGCTGTGTGTATCTCTTTAGGCTGTATGTCTCTTTGGGCAGTTTGAATATTTATGGTCTGTGTGAGCCTCTTTTGGCTGTTTGTGTCTCTTCGGGCATTGTGTCTCTGGGGTCCTTTGGGGGTCCAGAGAACCTTTGCTGTCCGGGGGCTTCCTTGGGGGTGGGGGGTGGGGGGGATCGGAGCCCTTTGGGGTTGTGGTAAGGGACCTCACAACCCTCTTAAAATGTCTCTAACTGTTTCACCAAAATAATTCCCTAAAATAATAATTTGTTCTGAAAAGATATAATAAAGCCTTAAAAAGTATTATAATGGGGCACTCAGGAGGCATCGGGGGCGCCGGGGGTCCTTTGGGGGTCCAGAGAACCTTTGCTGTCCGGGGGCTTCCTTCGGGGTGGGGGTGGGGGGATCGGAGCCCTTTAGGGTTGTGGTAAGGGACCTCGGGGCGCCGGGGGTCCTTTGAGGGTCCAGAGAACCTTTGCTGTCCGGGGGCTCCCTGGGGGGTGGGGGGGGGGGAATCGGAGCCCTTTGGGGTTGTGGTAAGGGACCTCACAACACCGTTCAAATGTCTCTAACTGTTTCACCGAAATAATTCCCTAAAATAATAATTTGTTCTGAAAAGATATAATAAAACCTTAAAAAGTATTATAATGGGGGACTCAGGAGGCATCGGGGGGGCGCCGGGTGGTCACACAAAATCAGAAAAAATGTTCAATGTTCCTTTAGTAGCTATGCAATTATATTAAAAATGAAGATATTTATGCAGAGTTTCAGGTAGCTATGTCTAAGTTTTCTAAAAGACCAGTTATTTTCTTGCGAAAACACACAAAATCAGAAAAAATAACTGAACCCCCCATGTAACTGAACCCCTGTATAACCGAAACCTTGTACAACTGAACCCCCCCATGTAACTGAACCCCTGTATAACCGAAACCCTGTACAACTGAACCTCCGTGCTACTCGACCCCATTTAACTAATCCCCGTGTAACTGAATCCGCATGTAACTGAACCCTTGTGCAACTCAACTCCCTCAAAACACTTTTCAGCCATTTCTTGTTAATTTTTTTTTATTTCTAAACTATTTAAAATTGACAACACTGTGCAAATCATCACTTGTGTATTATACAGACCACATCGGCGAGGTAAAGCTAGGTCAAGTCACAATGTCATTCTATCGTTACTTTTCAATTAAGCTATTGAATACCTTCTACCAATGTCTCTTGTAGGCGTCAAATCTATTCAGTATCTGAGCATATTCTTTGTATTGTTGATGCAAGCATCCCATTCTTTAATTACCCGTGAGGCATTCTTAACCAACGCAATACCTTTACGCAAATACCTTTTCGCAAAAAATTCGCAAATCTCGTAAACTAAAGAAGTAATTACCCTTTTTAAAAACATTAGTCCTTCTATTAATGAACCCATGAAACGAAACCAGCCTTATAGCATCACACAATCTCGCTCCTAGTTCCAAAAATGGAATGCATGTAGCGTTCGTAGTAATAGGTTTAAAAACCTATTAGCCAAGTAAAAAAACAAAAAAAAACCTACTAATCAACTTACAGATGAATGACCACACAGATTTAACCTAAAAAAAAACTTGTATATCATGAACTAGAAATCTACGTCAGAAAAACTTGTCCTTAAATTGCGTAAATCTCTTGGCAAAGATGTAATGACCTCTAGAACCTGTTTGGTACGGGGGCGTACGCAAATAACACAGGATGGAACATAAAGTCGTAGAAATGGTACCTCCTTCTCTACTGGGGACCTTCCATCTTCTGCCAGAGGGGACCTTCGATGGGAGGCCACAAAGGGACCTTCGATGGGAGATTTTATTAGTTTCCCCAAATAAGTTTCCGACCATGTACATCCCCTATCCCTGAATTGCTCGGGATTTCCCAGAATCTCTCGCAAAAGGAAACTGTTTCCATCAACGTTAATTTTTTAGTGATCTAGGAGATCCGCATATGCTTTCGGGAAATAGGGGAAACTCCGGACAATTCAGGGACAGAACTGTTAGGTAACTTATTTGGGAAAACTAATAAGATTAAAAAGTAAAATATTTACTTGCAGAGATTTTATGTCGCAATACCTGTGAACCTTTTATCACGACATAGACAAACAAACAAAAATATTTCCCACAACAAGAATGTTATCTGAAGATCCTATATAGAATCGTCACGAATTACTGAATTCAGCAGCATAAAAGCTACGCACGGTGGGATAAAATATAAAAATAGCATCCATGACTTGCAAAATTACACTTATTCTAACCACAATTGATTCTACACGAAATAAAACGAAAACATTTCTGGGGTTAACTCAGAAGTCTAAACAAAAACACATCTACTGATTTTATAAACGATATTTAATTACCTACGCCTCAGTGATCTTCATTGTACATATGCATCTTTTCGGAAAGGTATTAAACATTTTACTTTTAACTACAAAACATATATTCCCAGGCGTACTTCTGAATTTTTATACTTTTTTCTTCTCACACTGTTCTTCATTTGACTCGTTTGACTTTTTTGAACTTTTGAATTTAACTGAAATCCCTTTGCCCTGGTGCACTTCATTTTTACAGGCGTTGAGACTCATAAAGAAAGAGACAGAATAGAGGTCAGACTGCAAATGGCGCAGTCATATTTTGCCGCTAATCTCGAGTTAACACCAAGGATTTTATGCTCGGGGGAGAATGGGTTGTAAAAAAAAAACTTTACTAAACACATACAAAAATTATTTAGCCTACATTTTTGTTGGTACAGTATTTTAAGAGTCGGAAAAAAAATTTGGTGAGAAGGGGGTGAGGGGAGTAAGCCCATGTACTCCCCCCTGGATACAACCTTGGTCAACACTTGGTTTACAATGATAATTTTAGAATGTAAGAATGGGATAAAGAGCAAATACTAACGAGAACCTGGCATCCATATTTTTCTATCTCAACGCTCATAAAAGATGGGTGATTATTCTAGCTTTTAGAGTCATGCAATTTCTGATTTGACAGCGTTGTTAAAACTTTTACGTTTTGTCCTGGTATAAATTTCCAAAAATTTGGTAGCCTAATCAAATTAGAAATTGACTAAGAGGAATTGGACCTTTCTGGCACCAATTTTCAGGACGGAACCCAGACAGAATGTACAGTCCTGGACAATTAGTCCTGGAACCCAGACAGAATGTACAGTCCTGGACAGTTAGTATCCTACCTTCCTAATCCCAGGATACGATCGTAGTTTCATGTTTTCATATTTTCAAAGAATATACTAAAACCATCATAAAAAAGGATTAAGCTAAAATACGGTAGGCTCCAATCTTAATCTCTATTTGACCCTTTTGGGGCAACAGAATGTTTTTATGCTGAACAAGGTAGCGTACTTTTTCATTGCACGAGTTCTCTCACTGCTTACAAAGGGCACTAGACCGAAACTTTCCGTTCGAGTGAGCTTTTTCCCAGCCATTGCCCATTCGACAAAATCCCTCCTAGGAGAAAAAACACAAAGAAAAAAAAAAGACCAAATGTAATCACGTAGGGGGACGAAAAAATTAATTTGTTAATATGTGACAGAAAAATATGGAAATTCATATACACTATTGTTCACAATGACTAAATAAACGGTGTCATGTTTTCGAATTAAAGTCTAATGGCTACACTACAGTAATTATTTTCTAGCCGTGAAATAATATTTTTAAACTAGATTTTTCTTACGAATGTAAAGAGCGAAGTTGAAACTTAAAACAAACAAAATTTATTTCTTTATATATTACACAAGATTTATCTACAAAACTAGCGCTAATAAAATCACTCCAGAAGAAATTTTTCAATAGTTGTAGATTTCTAAAAACTAGCGCTTTACTGAAGACACAAAAACGACCCTAAAAAGAAACAAAATTTTCTCTCTCAAGAGCAGAGAAATTCGTAAGTAGCCCGTAAAACAGAGTAGAACAAATTTATTTAAACAATAAAAACAAACAAGCTTAAAGAAAGTGAAAATAAAAGAATAATTTAGAAAATATTTATTTAAACAATGAAAGCAAAAAAGCTTAAACAATAGTTAGGCAACAGTAAGAAAATAATTTTGTTTTAATTTAATTATAAAAGAATATTCAAACAATAAAAAATTAAGCTTAAAAATAATCAAAATTAAAGAATAATTTAGAACATATTATTTAAATAACAAAACATACAAGCTTAAAGAATAATAAAAATAAAATAATAATTAAGGACGCAAGTAGTATCCCCACAGGCACTTTAAGGAAACAAATAGGGGGTATACTATTGAACCTACTATCCCCTCAAGACGTTATTACGTGAATCTGAGTATTATGCAATACGATAGTGCACATGTTACGGTATACTAAACCTGAGTGTTACATAGTAAGGACTTGTTTCCTGATGTAAGTGTTTTCCTTGGATGTTACTTCAAATGTTTCTTCAATTGTGTCACGCAAACTGTCACGCAAACCTGTTTGTTAAGCAATGCTTTTGAGGGTATTATCGGATAGTATTGGGGATTGTTATTAGCACATATTTTAGTAATAGTCTTTTACTCTGTTGGAATGCCCTTCAGAGAAAAAAAAAGCAAGATTATCATTATGGCTAGAATATTGTACACCTTTACATACGACAAAAAGTCTATCTTTTCCTCTTCTCTACACATAGTGGACAAAGTAAGTGAAGCAGTATGCAATTTAGAAGAATCACTGAGGCAGATATGCGAACTACGGAAAGAGAAGATATAGACGAGAAATTTTTGATTACGAGTGTGAGGGTCTTCGACTCGTTGTACAAGAGAGCCTGAGGAAAGTGCGCTCATCCCAACAGCAAGGAATAGAGAACAATTTAAGAATTTACAGAGGGAAGAATAAAAACACAAAGACAGACACAGAGACATGCAAAAAGACGCTCAGTCCCACAGGCCCGGTTAGAGAGAGACAAAAACAAACACAAAAAAACACAGTCAGACACACAAACAGACACAGTCAGAAAAACAAAAACACAAAGACAGACACAGAGACATGCAAACAGACGCTCAGTCACACAGGCCCGGTGAGAGAGAGACAAAACAAACACAAAAAAAATACAGGCAGACACACAAACACACACAGTTATGCACATAAAAATACAAAGACAGACACAGAGACGTGAAAAACAGACACTCAGTCACACAGATATGATGGGAGAGAGACAAAACACACACACCACCACACACACACACAGACACACACGTGTATACCATTACATGTGCAATATAGTATTGTGTAAGAACCAGGTGCACGTAATAACGTCTTGAGGGGTTAGGAGCTCCCATAGGATACTCCCTATCTGTCCCTAAAGTGCCTATTGGGATACTACTAACACATTTACTTAAAGAATAAAAACATACAAGCTTAAGAAATAATTTAAAATAAAATAATAATTTAAAAGCGTACCACTGGCCATGGCATCGACACAATTACAAATCGCTAAAAAAAAAAATAATCAAGCTCCGTTTTCAGCAAAGCGCTCGTTTTTACAATCCTACAAATTAGGATTGACAATTATTGTCAATTCCAATTCTATCAATCTCAATCTGTTTCATAGGTATACTTACCAAGCAACCCTAAGACATCACTTGATATTAATGAAAAATATACCATCAGATTCACCATATTAGAGAACCCTACTGAAGAGGTTTCAAGCTCCTATATACAAAAACATGGAATTTTGCATTTGTTGCTAGAAGAAAGATATCGGATGTATGATATTTGCTGTTGTTTATTGATTGTTTTCCCCAGAGGTGATCGTAACGAACCAATCACCCTAGAAGATCAGAATAGGGATCGTTTGATCGGAAATTGAAAGTTTCAGTGCTATCTTTAAGGGACCAAAAAGATTAGGGGCAGCTAGCTCCTTCCCAACGCCTATTATTTTCCAATGTCATCCAATCAAAATTTTGAGATAACAATTTTGTTCAACATAGTTGAAAGGTTCAGTAACTATGCCTTTAGGGATATGAATCCCACAGCCACTGGAGAAAAGGCTGTAAGTTCCAGAATTTACCCATTATTTCCGTATATTTTTCAGCAAGGATGATCCGGAGGGAAATTTACGGGGGGGGGGGGGGATTTTGCCTAGGAGGAACTTTCCAAGGAGGAGTTTCCCTTGAGGGGAGAGAAATTTTCATGAAGGGGGAGTATGATTTACCGGCATTATTTGAAAAACGGTAAGAAATTACATAAAACAAGTTTGACTGTTTGTCCCAACTTCTTACGATCGACTCCTAAAACACAAGGGCCGTTTAGTTAAAATAAGAAGCTTTTTAAAAGTGCTAAAAAAGACTTAAGAGCTAAGAGCAAGGTATTGAGGAGGGGGCAACCCCCTTTTGCATACAATAATTTCTGTACATTTTGAACTTTAAAATTTGTCGTTACTTTCAGTTGATTTTTTTTATTAATTGTTTTTATTGAATAAAAATAAATAAGCCAAACAAGAGTTTTTTTTTAAATAAGGCATTAAACATAGTCTCTACTACCTACCCCCTTAAAAATTCCCAAGAAATATTTAAAACTTTGTCACACAGACAAAGAGTCCGAGGGGTATGTTGCCACCGGTATATTTGGGAATCGGCACAAAAAAATACACCATTTTCATGAAACTGAAAACAAATAAATGAGTTGTTCATTGTTTTTTTTTGTTTTTTTTTTCAAAAAGCGTTTATTATTTTAGTCTTCACTTACAAAGGGGTGTGGGAGGGGAAGTGTATAAGAGAAGGAATTGTAAACCCCCTTTTGTTGGTTTTCAAGCATGGAGATTACAATGGTACCCTTACTACGCTCCCAATCCTTTTTATTGTCAAAAAGGCACCAAAAAGTGCCATGTTTTTGCCATATGACCCTTTACGGTGGAATTTTAGAACAAATTAATAATAGGCGCGTAGATATGCAGAGAAGCTTTTAAATGATCCATTATTCATCTTTCTGCGAACTCGTGGTAGCCTGCTAGTCTTGGCAGAAAAAAAAAAAAAAAAAACAGAAACAAACAAGGAGATACATATTAACCATACAAAAATTAATTTTCCTGAGTTTAGAGATTGTGGGCTCAATATACCGGGCGAAGGGTTTAAACCATAAAAAAATCGACTGGTTATCTTGGAATAGGCATTCCATGGTATTTGGTCCTCTTTGGGGAAAAATTGATGTTTTGGCAAAAAATGGCAGAAAACGCAAGTTTGCTGTGGAGCTGTCTATTCTCTTATTTAAAATGGGGAGAAGATATTGCGATTCCTGTTCAAATACACTCTCTTCTGATATTCTGTGATTATTGTGTCAACACGATCACCGCTGGTGAAAAAAGGGGAAAAGGAGACACATCAGTGCAAAAACGTGATTTACTTTGTTCATCAATGTGGGTGACTGTATTCGCACACCGACATTTTTTAGGGGTTCCAAAATCATTTCTAAATCCTCAAAATTTGCTGAGAAAATAAAATTTCACTATTCAGTTAAACCTATATATGCGTCATTATTCCAGAATCACTTTTAAATAAAAAAAATAAATTTATTTAAATTTATTTAATTTATTTAAATAAAAAAATATCGTAGTATTTAACACGATTTTAAACTTCCGGCTACTATAGGCTGTGATTTGCCCTTTACTAGGTTGCAGCTATTGCTGCAGCCCTGGATATAGTAGAATTCCTGGATATAGGCTAGTAGAATGAAAAAAAAACAACAAAAAACAATGAACAATTCATTTATTTGTTTTCAGTTTCATGAAAATGGTGTATTTTTTTGTGCCGATTCCCAAATATACCGGTGGCAACTTACCCTTCGGACTCTTTGTCTGTGTGACAAAGTTGTAAATGTTTCTTGGGAATTTTTAAGGGGGTAAGTAGTAGAGACTATGCTTAATGCCTTATTTAAAAAAAAACTCTTGTTTGGCTTATTTATTTTTATTCAATAAAAACAATTAATAAAAAAAATCAACTGAAAGTAAGGAGCAACATTAAAACTCAAAACGAACAGAAACTATTCCGTACTATATAGGATATCCACTATATAGGATATAGTGGATATAGTAGAACAAAATCCAATCCCATTCAATTTTTAATTTGGCTTAGCTTGTGCCATGCATCGCTCTTCACTAGATTTTCGCTAGTCTATATTCCTATAATATAGGATGAAACCCCCTCCTTCATTTCAGAAAAAAAAATCAAATAGTAACCCTGGTCAAATTCAACGCAAATAAAAGAGGAAAATTTTACCTGTGAATAGGAAAGAAGATTTTCCACATTCTCTGTTACATGCAGTACTTTTGCGTGATTGACAGATAAGACGACGAGAAAAGAGTCCAGATTCTAAAAGCAAAGAAAAAGATAATTAAATTCAGAAAATAAAATACATCTTATAAATATAAATGTGAATATAAGTTACTCATCGTGTAAAAAAGATACAATTTTGGTGATTTAATAGGGGTAAAATATGGTGATATTTGCCAACGCAGCGATTTTTTTATTTCTTTTTGTAACGAAGATTCTATTAGTCTGAATAGTGGATTCAGACTAATGGTGGATTACCGAACCGAACTGAACAAACTGAATTGTGGATTACTACGCAAAAATGCTCGGCAAAAGGCGCACTTCTGTTCAAAAGAGCATAGGAAACTGATTTAGAGTTGAAAATCCCGTTCCAACCCCAAATCAATTCTCGGTCCAAAGGGTATATGTATGTATGCGTGTATTTAAAAACCAGTGGTCATATACGCAAAAATAAACAAAAAATATAGGAAACTGATTAGAGTAGAGATTCTCGGCCCAACTGTCGGTCAATTTCCGATCAAAAGAGTATAGTAAACTGATTAGGGTAGAAAATCCCGGACCAACTCCCAGTCAATTCCCGGTCCAAAGAGTATTGGAAACTGATTAGAGTAGTAATTCCCGGCCAACTCCAGGTCCAAAGGGCATAGAAAACTGATTAGAGTAGAGATTCTCCGCCCAAATGCCGGTCAATTCCCGGTCCAAAGAGTATTGGAAACTGATTAGAGTAGAAATTCCCGGCCAACTCCAGGTTCAAAGGGCATAGAAAACTGATTAGAGTAGAGATTATCGGCCCAACTGCCGGTCAATTTCCGATCCAAAGAGTATAGGGAACTGATATGAGTGGAAACTCCCGGTCCAACTACCAGTAAACTTCCAGTACAAAGAGTATAGGAAACTTATTAGAGTGGAAACTCCCAGTCCATTTCCTGGTTAATTCCAGATCAAAAGATTATAGGAAACTGATTAGGGTAGCAAATACCGATTCAACTCCCAGTCAATTCCCGGTCCTAAGGGAATAGGAACCTGATTAGAGTACAAATTTTCGACCCAACTGCCGATCAATTCCCGATCCAAAGAATATACGAAACTGATTTGAGTGGAAACTCCTGGTCCAACTCCAAGTCAATTCCCGATAAAAAGAGTATAGGAAACTGAATAGACCGGAAACTCCCGGTCCAACTCAGAGTCAATTTCCGGTCCAAAGAGTATAGGAAACTGATTAGAGTGGAAACTCCCGGCCTGACTCCAAGTCAACTCCCAGTCCCAAGAGTATAGGAAACAGATTAGAGTAGAGAATCTCGCCCAACTGCATATCAATTCCCAATCCAAAGAGCATAGGAAACTTATTTGAGTGAAAACTTCCGGTCCAATTCCAAGTCAATTCCCAGTCCAAAGGGTATAGGAAGCTTAATAGAGTAGAAACTCCCGGTCCAACTTCATGTCAATTCCCTGTCTAAAAAGTACAAGAAGCTGAATACAGTGGAAAATGGCGCTAATGTCTAAAAGAAATCATCAACACTATCTAGCATTTGGCGACTTGACCCTAAAATGGTACATATTTGCACCTTAAAAACAATATAGGATAACGGTAAACAAAGCAGAATTCTATCCCCAGTAGGCCTACTAGCCTAAATTCGACTACACAGCTTAACTTGCGAAGATTATCCGAAGCTACACAAGACCTACTTTGTACAGACTGGATTTTTGCTTAAAATACTTCTTGAAACAAAAACAAAATAAAATATCGATTAATTATCACCTACAGAGCAATTTCAGCTTTACTCCTACAATATTACTTAGACTTAGTTCCTCCCACGCCGTCTAGCGCATAAGGCAAAAACGGTGCCTCTCCACGACGACCTCTGAAGAGCTTGAGACCACAGATCTTCCAAAGATGTCCTCGCCAAACTAACCTCTTTCTCTAGGGATCGGCCAAGCGTCGTTCTCTGTCATCCACGTTTTCTAATGCCGGGGGGGGACCCAATACCAAACATCATGGGGGATCCTGCCATTGCCCATATGGACCATATGACCCCAATATGACCAATTACTACTTAGGATTTTTTCAACTATTAACGGTTGTTCCTTCCTTTCACTTATGGCGGCATTCGTAATTTTTTCGGACCAGTGGATCCCTAGGATGCACAGAAGACAGTTATTTTCGAAACTTTGTATTCGTTTTTGAAGCTGTTTCGTCAGTGCCCATGTCTCACACCCATAAGTCAGTATAGAGAGGACATTGCTATTTAGGAGTCGGAGTTTGAGCTTCAGAGAGTACGCAGCATTTTTCCAAACTATTCTTAATTTGGTAAAAGCATTGCCTGCACAAGCAATGTGTGTAATAATTTCACGTTCGAGAGTTCCGTCAGATTTGATGAGGCTTTCCAGATACTTAAATTCTGTAACCTCATGTAGCTTATCTAAACCAACATTCAGTGGCCTGGCCGGGGTTATATTCACGTTGTTACTCATAGCCATCGTTTTTTGAGTACTAATGGACAATCCAACTCGCCCAGCTTTGTTCGAGAGCTCGGTGATGTTCTGTTGCAGGTCTACTCTTAGATGAGAGAGGAGCGCAATGTCATCAGCAAAATCAACGTCAAAGACACTACGCCTCTCATTCAACTGTATCCCTCCAACAAAATGACAGGACTGCAATACATAGTCAATGAGAATCGTGAAGAGTACAGGAGAGAGGATAAAACCTTGTCGTACACCAGAATTGACCTGGAACCATTCCGTCAGGTTTCTATCGTCGGTTCGTTTGGCGGCTAGCGGGTCATTATATACATAATGACTCCTTTCTTCCAATCAGTTGGGACACTCTCGGTTTCCCAAATTGGATTTAAAATTTCGTAGAGGTTTCGTCAAGGCCGAGGCGCCATATTCCAATAATTCAGGTTGTACGCCATCAATTCCGGCAGCTTTGCCGTTTTTCAGGATGTGTAGTACGGTTGTCACTTCCAGTAGGATAATGGGTTCAACGTTGATTCCAAGATCGACGAGCGGAGCACCAGGCGGAAGCTCCATGGGATTTACAGGGGGGGGGGTTTCCTCCCCTGTAAAATTTTGCAGACTAATTATATTAACTATAACATTAGCTCAGAAATTCTTTAATTTTTTAAAAAAGGCAATAGACGCCAGAATGTCAGTGGCGTTAGATTTTAATCCCTATGATCCTGTTTCAGATATTCAAAAGGCGAACTCTTATAAGCTTTCCAATATCTTTGTCTCGGCCTATAAAATTCCTGCTACATTTTCTATCAAACTCAATCCATTTTATTTTATTTCCGTGTTTATTGGTTTATTTCTGTGGACACAGCAACGAAAATTCTGGTCGCTAAGATAGCCACAGCTGTTATGAAATTCCTAGTCCTGTGACATTCTCCTTAACATACATTTTACAGACCTAGTATAAAATTGAATTTTGTATATTCTGTGCCAATTAGTTTCCTCTTATTTCACAAAAAGAAAATAGCTATTTTCAGCAAGAGAGGCTCAGAAAAAAAGAGAATTGTATCAAAACGAGGAATTTATCAATCAAACAGTTCGTGGTAACGAACTGTAAGTAAGGAGCGACCCGGCTCAATGGTAACCGAAACTCTAGAAAACGGTATTTTGATACAAATAGATACATTAAAAGAATCAGATTTTAATGTTGATTTCAAATATATAAGTTTCATCAAAAGTTAACTGCCTGAGAAAATTTGGCTGATTTTCGAAAAAAGGGGAAAAGACCCACTAAAAGTTATAGAACCTTAATGAAAATCACACCATCATATTTGGCGTATCAGAGAACCCTACTGTAGAGGTTTCAAGCTCCTATCTACAAAAATGTGGAATTTTGCATTTTTTTTTTTGCCAGAAGAAAGATCACAGGTGCGTGTTTATTTGTTTTGTTTTTTTTTTTTCCCAGGGGTGATCGTATCGACCCAATGGTCCTAGAATATCGTGGGAGGGCTCATTAGAATGGAAATTAAAAGTTCTAGTGTCCTTTTTAAGTGACCAAAAAAAATGGAGGGCAACTAGGCCCCCTCCTACGCTCATTTTTTCCCCAAAGTCACCTGATCAAAATTTTGAGATAGCCATTTTGTTCAGCATGTTCGAAAATATTATAAATATGTCTTTTAGGATGACTTAATCCCCCGAAGTTCCCGGAGGAAGGGCTGAAAGTTATGAACTTTACCCAATGTTAACATATAGTATTGGTTATTGGGAAGTATACAGACGTTTTCAGGGGACATTTCTCCTGGTAGTGGGGGGAGGGGGGGGGGTTCGGGGATTGTTTGGGAGGATCTTTTCATGAAGGAAGTTTTCATGGGGGAAGGGACATTGCTATGAAGGGGACGCCCGACTTCCCAGCATTATTTAAAAAAAGATCAGAAATTAAATATAAAAAATAGTTTTTCAACTGCAACAGCAGCAACATCAAAACTTTAAACAAACAGAAAATATTACATATATGATTGGGATCACCCCCTAGTCAATACCTCGCTCTTTAAGCCAAAGATTTTTTAGTACTTTCATAAGAGCTATTTATTCTAATCAACGGTCTTTGCGATTAAGCAGTCATTTTTAAAGAATTGGAACAAAATTTGAAATTTCGCTTAAAGAGCAAAGTATTGACTAGGGGACGAACCCCCTAATATACGTATTAAAAATATATGAATATAGAAGTTCGTTACGTAAGTTAATTCGTAAGTTACGTATATTTATTACTAGTAAAAACGTTCGTAAATGAAATTATACAAGTTTCGAGAAAGACATTTAACCAAATAAAAGTAAATTAATATGAAAATTGTGTTTTAATTATTCATGTACGGTGAGCCAAGATCAAAACCTGCATTTATTCAAAAACGTTCAAAAATTAAATAAAAAAACAAGTTTTTTTTAACTGAAAGTAAGGAACGACGTTAAAACTTAAAACAAACAGAAATTAAGCCGTATATGAAAGGGGCTGTCCCCTACTCAACGCCTCGCTCCTTACGCTAGTTTGACTTTCTCACAACTCTATTTTTTTTTTTTTACAATGAAAAACTTTAGCGTAAAGAGCGAGGCGTTGAGGAGGGGACAGCCCCTTTCATACGGAATAATTTCTATTCGTTTTAAGTTTTAATGTCGCTCCTTACTTTCAGTTAAAAAAAAACTTGTTTTTTTTATTTAATCTTCAACAAAGACCAACAAGAATCTCAACCAAAGTTTATGAATGCCTAAGAATGTGTTTAAAGCAAAATTTTTCTTTTTTCCCTAGGGTAGTGATTTATATGTGTAATGGTTTATATTTTTGTTTAATTATGTTAAATGAAGCCAAGTCAAAGATAAGCGGCTGATATATTAGGTAAATTCTACGTTTAGGGAATTGCATCAAAACCTGGGATTTATCAGCAGTAAGCAAAAACTAAAAAAAATTTCAACCCACTAATTTGTGAATGTCTAAAAATATGTTCACGACTACAATTTTCCTGTGTAAATAACTCATTATGTACAGTTTCAGTGACGTCAATTTACGAATATTTGGAGGCGGGCATAATGCATTTTAAATCTAGGGGAGGTGTCATTTTTTTCCACTAGAAGCATCCTAAAAAAGAATATTTAATGGCAGTACCCAAAAAGGTATTTGTTTAAAATCTAGCGGGGCGAAACATCTAGGGTCACATCCCCCTTCACATTGACGCCAACAAAGAGGTGATTTCTTTTCGTAATTACTCCAAACCCAATCTTCAATAAAGATAGAAAAATTTCAGTCAACTAGTTTATGTATGTCTTAAGAATGTTTTTACGACAAAATTTTTCGCCATTTCCTCATCCGGTAAAATAACCGGACACCCCTTCTCATTTTTTCCAATTTTCACTTTGGAATATTTAGGGAAGTTGTTGCAACTGATAAATCTGAATCGGATGCAAAGGCTTAGAAGAAAAGGATAAATAGGCCTAAAAAAATAGCAATATAGATAAATAATCAATCATCATAAAAAATAGTTTCTTACAGAAATACTTTACGTCACGGTTGTTTTTCTTTACAGTCAAAATCTTGGGTGAATGTCAACTTTTTTTTACTTCTTTTTTCAACTAAATATGAATTCAATAATATTGTAACAAGGTATATATGATTTATCCCACAACTTCGTATAATTTCCTTTCTAGATTATTTGGAATAATTTGAAATTACGCCGTAGCAACAAAGTATGATAACAAAAAATATGTAGTATCCAGTGGCGTCAACTCACGAAAATTTAGGGAGGGAAGGCAAGTGAAGGCAAGTAGGGGGGTGAGATAAAATATAGGGCCAAAACACCGTTCCCCACTTGGCACCAGTGGCAGCACATCTATCCAAAGGGCAAAGTTCATTTTCAAAAACTAGGGGGGGGGGCAAATTTGTCATTTTTCAAATGAAAGTTTCCTAAAAGGGAATTTTCCGGATGCCCCAGAAAACAATTTTTTTTCACAATCCAGGGGGAAGGGGCAAAAATATAGGAGCACATACCCACCCTAATTGGCAACACTGAAGAGGTTATCTCTTTTTACCATCACTCCAAACGCAATCTTCAAAAGAGACTAACAAAAATTTGAACCAACTAGTTTATGAATGTCTAAAAATGTCTATGACAATGTTTTTCTATGTAAATCATTTCGTAGGGGGTAACATTAAAACTAAATAAGAACAGATATTATTCCGTATATCAAGGGGTTGCCCCCTTCCTAAATACCTTGCTCTTCACGCTAAAGTTTGTAGGCCTTATCAAAAACCTTCCTATTCTAATTAAACGGCCCTTGCAACTCAGGAGTTATTCTTAAAATATTAAGACAAACAGTCAAACATTGCCGTAAAGACCAAGGTATTGGGAAGGGGCAACCCCTTTATATACGACTAATTTCTCTTCCTTTTGAGTTTTAATGTTGCTCCTTACTTTCAGTCGAATAAACTTGTTCCTTTATTTAATTTCTGATCGTTTTTCAAATAATGCCTGTAAATATGACTCATCCTCCATGACAAATTCACTCCCCTCAAGGGAAACTCCTCCAAGAAAAGTTCCTACCACGTAAAATACACCCCCCCCCTTCAAATTCCATCCTCGCTGAAAACTCCCCCCACTCTATCCGCAAAATTTCTTGCGGACGATTCAGCCTGATATATTCTCCTTGGCATACTTTAATGTATAAAAAGACTTTAATTTCTAATCATTTTTTTTTCGATCCCTCTGGAAATTTGCCCCTCCGTGAATTTTTTTTTCCCGGAAACCCAAACCCACTCAAAATTTCACGCGAACAATTCCCCCAGAACATCCCCACATGAAAAATCGAGTTGGCAAAGATAAATTAAGACAAATAAAACGAATTTCGTATAGGAATTCTTTCAAATTCCCCAGTATAAAATTTCCCCTAGAAAGTTCAACCCTGGATATTTCCCTCCCCACAAAAATTCTACCCATGGAAACCGACCAAAGCCCAAAATAACGCCCCCACCCTGAAAGATGTATGTATACTTTCCAATAACCAATAATATACGTAAACAAAGGGCAAATTTCACAACTTACATGCCTTTTCCCACGGGCTGTGGGGGGTCATATTATCCCTAAAGGCATTCTTATTAGACGTTTCAACTATGCTGAACAACACGGCCATCTAGAAGTTTTGGTGGGATATTTTTTAGGGAAAATAGGGGCGTGAGAGGGGGCTAGTTGCCTTCAAATCTTTTTGGTCACATAAAAAAGGCACTAGAACTTTTAATTTCCGTTCGAATGCGACCCCTTCCAAACTTCTAGGACCATTAGTTCGATACTATCACCCCCAAGTGAAAAAAAACAAACAAAAAAGAAATAAACACGCATCCGTAATCTTTCTTTGGGTAGGCCTATATAAAAAAAAACAAAAAAAAAAAAAAAAAAAAATTACACATTTTTGTATATAGGAGCTTGAAACTTCAACAATACGGTTCTCTGATACGCTGAATCTAATGGTGTGTTTTACATCAAGGTTCCTCGACTCTTGTTTCCCCCATTTTTCGAAAATCAGGCATATTTTTCAGGCTCATGACATTTGATGGGTAACACTAAACTTGATGTATCTTATGTATTTGAAATTAGCATAATATGCCGATTCTTTTAATGCATCTATTAATACCAAATTCCATTTTTTTAAGTTTTGGTTACTATTGAGCCGAATCGCTCCTTACTTACAGTTCGTTAACATGAACTGTTTGATTTCCCCGTCCGATAGAATAAACGGACGCCCCTTTCATTTTCCACAATTTTCATTTTGAAATTTTTAGGAAAATCGTTTTGCATGTGATGAATCTCAGTCTCAGCGAGATGCAAAGGCTTGGAAGAAAATAATACATATGCTTTTACACATGAAAAATAATTAAAGTATTAGAAAAATATTAGACAAAATATTAGAAAAATAATATAAATAATTTATTGTCATAAAAAATAAATCTCTGACAGAAAAACTTTATGTTAAACTTGTCCTTCTCAATAATAGAAATGTTGATTGAATATCAGGCTTTTCTAATTCTTTTTTCCACTGAATATAAGTTTAACAATATTGTAACAAGGTTATGTCCAATCCATGCCCAGAATATCCCATAATTTTCTTTCTAGATTAATTGGAATAATATGAAGTTACGCTGCAGCATCAAATTATTATCCACAAAAATATGTAGTATCCAGTGGATCCCATTCAGAAAAATTGAGGGGGGAAATGTATTTTCAAAATCTATGTGACCAAATTTGTCATTTCATCACATTTGTCAATAGAAATAGCCTAAAAAATGGCTTTTTGAATGAACTTGCCCCCAAAAAAAGTTTTATTAAATCTACTGGGGGGGGGGGGGGAAATAAAATGTGAAGGGGAAATATCCCTCCTCAGTTGACACCACTGGCGGCACTTCTCTCCAAATTTGTTTTGACCATTTAAATTAAAATTTCGCATAGAAAAAAAAAAAACATTGACATAGTTAAGGGTAGGGTACTTATGTATTATAGGACCACACTCAAGAACTGAAATTAGGTTAATCATAATGAAATATACCAAAATATAATAAAAATATAGTACTTTAGTAAGACAATTATGGAAACTACAACTGACAATTATGGAAAGCAGGTCGCTCGGAACGCATTATATTAAATACCTAACCTAACCAACTCTGTATCGACAAAGAAAAGTTCAAACTTTTCTAACTTTTCTAAAGGATAAATCCTTTTATTAGACAGTGATAATCCACAAACAAATACTGGATATTTCTGTCATATGTGCTGTGACCATCATCAGCAGAAATACTCTATTGGACAGATTTATCGCCATGGAAAGGCAGTGTGGTCTTCGAAATTACCTAACCCTATATATTAAATAATTAATTAAACTATACCAGCATAGTAGTTTATATCACACAGGCTAGGCTAATTATTTCTGAGTGCACAGAGAAACCGGTTTTTATAGAAACCGGTTTTTATAGCAAACCGGTTTTTATAGCAAATCAAGAATAACAGTGTGGTCGCTATAATACATATGTACCAAGGGTAGTAGCATTACGTTCCTAGTTACGTATAATATGCATCAATAAAAATTAATTTCCATAATTTCCAATTAGGAATCTTTAGATGAATCTTTTTATATCTAAACATGAAATTGCGTCAACTCAGTTCAGCTGTCGGCAATCAATACGCATTATGCAAAATTTTACGATTAGATAACCGCATCGAAACCTGGGATTTGTCAATCTTCAAAAAAGACGGAAAAAAAATTCAACCAACTAATTTATGAATGTCTAGGAATGTTGTTTACGACAAAACTTTTCCTGTGTAAATATCTCATTTTTTAAAAGAATGTCTTTCTTTTCATAGTCATTCCAGACAATAATTTCCCCATTCTGTAAAATAAAATAATACTCTTTTTTATTTTTCACAATTTCCAGTTAGGAATTCATAGGGGGATTTTTTGATATCATGAATCTAATTGGGATGCAAAGGCTTGGACTCTGGGCATGAATATTTTACATTGTCCTAACCTGTCTCAACCGTGGATGGCGCATTTTGTTTACTATAGTATGCATCCATATCTTTCGATTGGTGAGGTCCAAGACACCGTTTTATGTCTCTTTACAAATGTCCTTATTTAGGAATCAATATTTTCTGCGCAATCTACTGTTGCACTAGCAATTACGTTATTAGTCAATTATGATTTTTTTATGATAATAATCTCGTGACTTAAAATTTCCATCATTTTATTAGCTTAAAATTCCACGCAGGTAAGTAATCAGACGAAGTTCAACTTTTTATTAATTTTACTAGCTTAAAATTTTGTCAATAGGCCTAACACAGGAAAGCCGATAACTTTTTAAAAGGCTGTATTCTGGCAGCTCTTTCTGACAGATGGTAATTTTTAGTTTCACGCAAAATGAATTTTATCTTAGCCACCGCTATATCCATCTTTTTGTTCTATTTTAAGATTTTTTTTTTTTTTTTTTTTTTGCTGAACAAGTTTTCAAATAACCATGCATATTTTTTAAACATTTTGATAGGGATTTTGATTAAATGTTTTACTTTAAATTTTAATTTAATTTTTTAACTAAAATACTTGAGTTCCACGATAGAAACAGAGAGGTTTTGTAAAAAAAATAATAATGCTGCGGCTAAAAAATCTTCCGTTCTTTTTATTGGTTCAAGATCTCGTACAAAAGAACCAATCAAGTTTGGCACTCTTTATACTGTCTTAAAATAGCAACAGGCTTGATCATCAGGCTATTTAATGCATGAATGCAGTTTTTTTTTTTTTTTTTTTTTAGTTTTTTTTTTTTTTACGCAGGGCTATTAGTGTCTCCAGAAATAAAGAATACTTCGATTGGGTTACAAAAATACCTCAGGGAATTCCGCCCAAAAATCTTGCAACTTAAAAAATTCCCCTCTGTTAACTGGCTTAAAATTTCACGTAGGAACAAAGGAAAGCCGAAAAGTCTGTACTATTCGACTTCCCTTTCTCACAGACGTTTAAGAAATTAATTGATTGGTTTACGAAAATACGTCATAAACGCAAAGCAGAGATAATGCGTTCGAGCATCCCTTATCCGACTTATAAGATTAACACTAACTTCCCTAGAGATGTAATCTGTAAAAGATGACAACAAATTCTTATCGGGTAACTTGTTAACCAAAACGCTACGGACATCTAGGTGAATAATAACATCAATCACATGCAGTCTACTGTAAATTTAGCTTTATTAACAAATCCCTGGAGCGTTGTCATATTTCGAGCTTACTGCGTCTTTTTGTTTCCGGTATGTAATTTTATACATTTTTGTCCTTCTTGAAAGACTAAATTTTTGCTTTTACATTAGTTCACTTAACTTGCATTTTACAGGGTTACTGGGTGTGACAAAAAAAATCACTAGCTTCTTGAAAAAAATCACTAAATCAGTAATGAAATCACTATATTCTTGAGAAGAATCACTAAATCAGTAATTAAATCACTATATTCTTGAGAGGAATCACTAAATCATAATAAAATCGCTGTATTCTTGACAAGAATTACTAAATCAGTAATAGAATCACTATGTTCTTGAGAAAAATGATTAAATCAATAATAAGATCACTATATTCCTGAGAAGAATCCCTAAATCAGTAATAAATCACCATATTCTTTAGAAGAAACATTAAATCAGTAATAAAGTCACTATGTTCTTGAGAACAATCACTAAATAAATAATAAAATTACTATATTCTTGAGAAGAATCACTAAATCATAATAAAATCGCTATAATAATAACAATAATAATAATAATCTGTATTTAAAATTATCTGTATGTATAATAATCTGTATTTATAATTCTTAAGAAGAATTACTAAATCAGTAATAGAATCACTATGTTCTTGAGAAAAATTATTAAATCAATAATAAGATCACTATATTCCTGAGAAGAATCACTAAATCAGTAATGAATCACTATATTCTTTAGAAGAACCATTAAATCAGTAATAAAGTCATTATGTTCTTGAGAAAAATCACTAAATCAGTAATAAAATTACTATATTCTTGAGAAGAATCACTAAATCATAATTAAATCGCTATATTCTTGAGAAGAATTACTAAATCTGTAATATAATCACTTTATTCTTGAGAAAAATCATTAAATCAATAATAAGATCACTAAATTCTTGAGAAGAATCACTAAATCAGTAATAAATCACTATATTCTTTATAAGAACCATTAAATCAGTAATAAAGTCACTATGTTCTTCATAAAAATCACTAAATCAGTAATAAAATTACTATATTCTTGAGAAGACTCACAAGATCAGTATTAAAATCACTATATTCTTGAGAAGAATCACTAAATCAGTTATAAAATAACTATATTTTTGTGATTTTTATCCAATCACTTGTGATTATCCAACCACTAGTTCTCCTAGGGGGAAATAGGGCCTGATAAGCTCTAGGACACCAAGCCAAAGTTGGGACCTTGTAGTTCTGATTCGAACTCCTGTCCATACTGGGACTAGAGAAGAACCCAAAGTTGCACCTCATTATGGTGGGGTGGGGAAACATTCTGCTGGTTGCTTAGCGCGACCAGTAGAACAGCTAATACAGCGGGGAACCAGAAGTTTGGGGAGCTGCCACTAAAGAAAATTAACGTGAAACACCAATGGATACAGAAAATTCAGATATAACAATTAATACTACGGCATCCACGGTAGCTAACGTGGATCAGTTTTGGATGATGCCCGATTCGAAAAATGGGCTAACATCTCCAACAAGAAACTGAGAGTTGATTCTTCTAATGAAAGAAGTTGCAAGTCTGACCCAACTGAGATACTCCATGCAAATGAAATGTAAAAGTATGGTCTCAATATACATTGCCTTTGTGAAAGTAGATTGAACAAAATACTAACGAAATCAATTAACCTAAAAAATCCATAAGAATTTAATTTTCAGGACTTTGGAGCAACTGATGGGAGCGGCCTCCACGGAGTCGGAATGATTCTGGACCCAATTGCTGCTTCATCCGTCATCTCTTGGAAACCACTGTCAGCGAGAATCTCTACCCTGAGAGTGAAAGGCCAGATTAATAATGTGATTATATTGTCTGTCTACGTGCACTATCAGAGATAGCCCTGATGATGCCAAAGATGCATTCTACTTTGAGCTGCAGAGAATACTCGACTCTGTCCCAGGACGCAACATAGTATTTGTCAATGGTGACTTTAACTCAAGGGTCGGTAAACTAGATACAAACACCGAAGGAGTGATCGGACGCCATACCACCGGAGATAGATGCTTAAACGGCGAGAGGTTGTTACAGCTTGCCAAATACAATAACTTATGTGTGGTTAACACCCAGTTCGAGCATAAGAAACACCATCTTGTGACCTGGAGATCTAACGATGGGGTCACCAAAGCCCAGATCGACCACTTCCTCGTCAGAAGACGTTGGAGGAGCTCATAACTGGATGCAAGAGTCTACAGAGGCACAGATACAGGCTCAACAAACGGCTCCGATCACTTTCTTCTCATCTGTAAATTCAGTTAAAGACTAAACACCCACAAAAAGAAGATAAAAACTAATCGGTTTGATGTATCAAAACTACTCAGTCCACAGATCAAGAATAATTTCGAGCTACAGCTTAACAACCTATTTGAGGCCCTTACTGACTACACTGACATCAATGAGAAATGGTCGAAACCGTAAGTCCCGACGAAAGAGGTTTCTAAACTGGTTCTAGGTCACACAAAGAGTAAAGAAAGGCTCTTGATATTGGAAAAAACAATTGAGAATGTGTAGAATAAACAGTCACTTCTCAGTGAGCGGTAAGAACCCCTAAAAATGCTCGCAAGCAGGGAAAGCAGTCTGCTCGTTGCGACAAGGAGAAATACTGGTCACAAATGGCTTCTGATATGCAATTATAAGCAGCAGAATCGCATAACCTAAGGAAAACATACAAGCTACTGAGGGAAACGACAGGCAAGTCACCCATCTCCACAGACTCTCTGAAAGACAAAACGAGCAACCTTATTCAGATGGAAAAAGACCGCCATGAGAGATGGAAAGAACTTTTCTCCGAGCTCTTTAATCCCACAAAAGCTCCGTGTGATCTACCTGATTTCCAGAGTGTACTGAAGGAGCCCTACCAGACAGATCTAAAGCCAGCGTCATTTGCTGATGTTCTGCGGGCACTAAAAAACATGAAAAATAACAAAGCCCCCGGAGAGGATGGCATCTCAGCAGAGATGTATGAGTTATCCCCCAGACTATTATGTCAGCTGAAAGACTTGCTAGTTGAGGTATGGACAACAAAGAAATTCCCAAAAGATTGGAAACTCTCAGTACTTATACCGGTATATAAAAAGGGGGACAAGACTGTCTGCTTGAACTACTAAGGTATATGACTAATAGACCACGCCATGAAGGTATTTTGCATAATCATCCTCAACCGTTTCAAGGACGCCAGAGACAAGTTGACAAGACAAGAACAAGCAGGTTTCAGACCTGGCAAGGGCTGCCAAGACCATGTTCTTACCCTCCGCCTCATCTTACAGCAGAGTGAGAGATTTCAACTGTCCGCTTTCATTGCCTTCATCGACTTTGTTGCCGCTTTCGACTCCCTTAGCAGGACCGAGCTTTGGAAGATCATGGTGGAAGACGGTGTCCCAGTACAACTGATCGAAATACTCAAGGGATCCAATGAGTCTACAGCCGGCAGAGTCCGAACTAACGACGGTAAAACAATGGAAATTGACGTTGTGTCAGGGATCAAACAGGGTTGCCCCCTTTCGCCAGTTCTGTTTAATTACATAATGTACTGGATAATAGAGAATTCGCCTTGCACCCACAAAGGGTTTGTCGTCGGTCAGAAAGAAGACGATCCGATCGCCCTGACAGACCTTGACTTCGCAGACGATGTGGGTCTCATGAGTAGCTCGTCGGCTGAGCTCCAAAAGATGGTCAACGATTTCTCCTGTAAATCAAAGAAAACTGGCCTTATGATCAGCAAGTCTAAACCAAAAGTCATGACAGCAAACGCCCCAAACCACCCAGATATCCAACTAGAGGGCAAAACCATCGAGACTGTTGAAGAGTTCTGCTACCTTGGTTCTATTCTAACACCAAACGGAGATCCAGAAGCTAACGTTAGAGCTCTAATACGAAAGGCAAGGGGTCTCATCACAAGCATGAAGAAGTCGCTTTGGAATAGACATGAAATTAGCACCAAAAATAAGATGAATGTCTACAAGGCAACTGTTCAATCGAAGCTGCTGTACGCCTGTGAAACTTGGGCCTTTAAAGGCCGAAGAAACACGTTCACTAGAAGTATTCGACGATCGCTTCATGAGACACATGCTACGGGTCAGCCGATGATTTCATATCTCAAACGCTGAGGTTCGAAGGCGTTGTGTCGGTAAACCAGATGCAAACACCGAAGGATAAATCGGACGCCATACCACCGGAGATAGATGCTCAAACGGCGAGAGAATGTTACAGCTTGCCAAATACAATAACTTATGTGTGGTTAACACCCAGTTCGAGCATAAGAAACACCATCTTGTGACCTGGAGATCTAACGATGGGGTAACCAAAGCCCAGATCGACCACTTCTTCGTCAGAAGACGTTGGAGGAGCTCATAACCGGATGCAAGAGTCTACAGAGGTGCAGATACAGGCTCAACAAACGGCTCCGATCACTTTCTTCTCATCTGTAAATTCAGTTAAAGACTAAACACCCACAAAAAGAAGATAAAAACTAATCGGTTTGATGTATCAAAACTACTCAGTCCAAAGATCAAGAATAATTTCGAGCTACAGCTTAACAACCTATTTGAGGCCCTTACTGACTACACTAACATCGAAGACCGATGGTCCAAGCTGAAAGTCGTGACACAAGAGGTTGCTGAACAGGTTCTTTATCACGCCAAGAGTAAACAATGGCTCTGGATCTCGGACAAAACATTTGAGATAGTGGAAAAGAAAGACCCCTTCTCAGTGGCCCTAAAGAACCCCTAAAAATGCTCGCAAGCAGGGAAAGCAGTCTGCTCGTTGCGACAGGGAGAAATACTGGTCACAAATGGCTTCTGATATGCAATTATAAGCAGCAGAATCGCATAACCTAAGGAAAACATACAAGCTACTGAGGGAAGCGACAGGCAAGTCACCCATCTCCACGGACTCCCTGATAGACAAAACGGGCAACCTTATTCAGACGGAAAAAGACCGCCTTGAGAGATAGAAAGAATATTTCTCCGAGCTCCTTAATCCCACAAAAGCTCCGTGTGATCTACCTGATTTCCAGAGTGCACTGAAGGAGCCCTACCAGACAGATCTAAAGCCACCGTCATTTGCTGATGTTCTGCGGGCACTAAAAAACATGAAAAATAACAAAGCCCCCGGAGAGGATGGCATCTCAGCAGAGATGTATGAGTTATCCCCCAGACTATTATGTCAGTTGAAAGACTTGCTAGTTGAGGTATGGACAACAAAGAAATTCCCAAAAGATTGGAAACTCTCAGTACTTATACCGGTATATAAAAAGGGAGACAAGACAGTCTGCACGAACAACCGAGGTCTATCACTTATAGACCACGCCATGAAGGTCTTTTGTATAATAATCTTCAACCGTTTAAAGGAAGCTAAAGACAAGTTGACAAGACCAGAACAAGCATCTTTCAGACCTGGAAAGGGCTCCCAAGAACATATTCTTGCCCTCCAGCTCATCTTACAGCAGAGTAAGAGATTTCAACTGTCTGCTTTCATTGCCTTCATCAATTTTGTTGCCGCTTTCGACTCCCTTAGCAGAACCAAGCTCTGGAAAATCATGGTGTAAGACGGTGTCCCAGCAGAACTGATCGAGATACTCAAAGGAGCCTATGAGTCTACTGTTACAAGAGTCTAAACTGCCAACAGTAAAACAACGGGATTTGACGTTGAGTCAGGGGTAAAAGAAGGGTGTCCTCTTTTTCCATCTCTATTCAATTACATAATATACTGGATCATAGTGAATTCGCTTTGCACCCACAAAGGCTCTGTCGTCGGTCAGAGAGAAGACGATCCGATCGCCCTGACAGACCTTGACTTCGCAGACGATGTGGGTCTCACGAATAGCTCTTCGACTTAGTTCCAAAAGATGGTCAAGATGTATCCTGTATATGAAACAAAACTGGCCTCATGATCAGGGAGTATAAACCATAAGTCATGACAACAAACGCCCCAAAAAACCCAGATCTCAAACTATAGGGGATAACCAACGAAACTGTTGAAAAGTTCTACTATCTTGGTTTTATTGTAACACCGAACGAAGGTCCAAAAGCTAACGTTAGAGCTCTAATACAAAAGGCAATGGGTGTCATCACAAACACGAAAAAGTTGCTTTGTAATAGCCATGAAATTAGCACCAAAAATAAGATGAATGTCTACAAGGCAACTGTTCAATCGAAGCTGCTGTACGCCTGTGAAACTTGGGCCTTTAAAGGCCGAAGAAACACGTTCACTAGAAGTATTCGACGATCGCTTCATGAGACACATGCTACGGGTCAGCCGATGATTTCATATCTCAAACACTGAGGTTCGAAGGCGTTGTGCCCAGAAGGCCCCCCTCTCGGTGATCATAATACAACGACGACTGAAATTCTTGGAACACACACTACGACGACCAGCTGGAACTATCCCGCGATGTCCTCACCTGCGACCCCCTTCCAACTTGGAAACGGAGACAAAGCGGCCAAAGGAAGATCTCTGGCAGACATTCAAGAATGAACTGGATCCTTGGGGTGGCTTCTGACGACACGGACGTCGTTGGGATAAAAACTGGCTGAAAATTGCAGAAGAGCCTGCTGCTCACAGATCGATTTGGACTACGTCAGTCATCCCATCGTCCATTGGTAACGGGCAGGATGGATCATCGTCTGGTTCCCGCCGAAAGTAAAGTAAGTAACTATATTCTTTAGAAGAACTACTAAATCAGTAATAAAATCAATATATTCTTGAGAAGAATAACTAAATCAGTAATAGAATCACTATGTTCTCGAGAAAAATCATTAAATCAGTAATAAAATCACTATATTCCTGAAAAGAATCCCTAAATCAGTAATATAATCACTATATTCTTGAGCAGAATGACTAAGTCAGTAATAAAATCCCTATATTCTTGAGAAGAACCACTTAATCAGTAACAAAATCATTATATTCGTAAGGAGACTCACTAAATCAGTAATAAAATCACTATATTCTTTAGAAGGATCACTAAATCATTAATAAAACACTATACTCTTGAGAAGAATCACTAAAATTATAATTAGCTGCATAAATATATAACATGTTTTGCATTTTAAATCGCCGATTTCAGTAGCTTTTTAGCCTTTTAATACTGTTCTATCAACAAGATTAATTTGTTTCTTTATAATGTTCAACACGGAAAAATCACTAGAGATGGCAATCCTGGGTGTAACTTTGCCGACAACTAATCAAGAAGGTTTTCTAAAGTACACTTCAGTCTGTGGCTTTTCAATCTTCACAGAGTCTTAAGCCAAGAGCACAGTTAAGCTAAGCTAAGACCTCTTTATCTATGGTAAGTGGGTTTATTTTGACACACCCTTCTGTCCAAAGCAATAAAGTGGTGAGATTTTTAGTGGTGGGGTTTAGATTTTGACAGGGTTTTGTTTATTAAAGTTCCTACAAACGCAAAATTCTCTCTGCATCGACCATAACTGTCCTGTTTATTTGCATAGAAACCAGTGACTTTGACATAGAATATGGAACTAAAATACAAAAACTGTAAGAGGTTTTGACACTAGCTGATTTTACCACGGATCTCTCTTTTCTCTTCAGTATTTCACTGGAAATGACAAGGTAATATTACACCATAAATATCATACAGTATAGTAAATTACTATACTCTCTATCAAAGATTTTTGGGACACATCAGTCGCATACCTTTCCTCATGACTCAGCCTTCGCGCAAGCGCAGTAGCTATCATGTGACCAAGTGGCAACTAAACATATTACTGTGACACTTTGGGAAACTTCCCAAAGCGTGCACTGTGATGTCCCATTTCCGAACCAAATTTTCGCTACTGAAGAGTATCTATGCTGTGGGTAATTTTTAATAGCAGCATGGTGGAAAAGTTTGTTCACAGATACTTAATTACTTTTGGTTATAAACAAAGGTGTACTCATACCCCGGCGTAGCTGAGTTGGGCAATATTGCAATACATTTTCTGCAATAATCAATCTTTTGCCTTTGGCTTGAGATTAAGGGGTTGCATGGGAAATGAAAGTGATTATCATGCAATAAATACACATAGATTAAAAAGAAACGTCAATCAATGTAGCAGCATGGTTGGCCCTAGATGATTAACTTCAATAAGGTCTGTTTTCTGCTTGGAATGTGTTTTTATCATGGATGACTTATTCGAACGTCTGTTTTTACAGTCCTGTCATTAACTGAATCTTAATTCATGCGTTATCTGAATGACAGAAGTAGATACTGTAGTGCCGTAGAAATACACGATTTTCCCTGTGAACTACAGTAAGTCAAACAACTCAGCTTATAACAACTGATAAATTATAGTTCATTGAAACAGAACATTTATTTTTTTCAGATTGAATAAACGTCTTCAGTATCGATGTAATAACCAAGCCCTGCCTTCAACTACCCCGTAACAGGGGTGTTGAGCTTTCAATTTTAGAAAAAAAGAATGATATGTCTTGATGCCAAATACGTAGCTAACAATATGCATAATAAGTCTTATAACAGTAAGTCTTGAATCTCCACCAGCGGCAGGTTTTGACTATATTCAAAGCAATTAACAAAAGCATTATCGCCGAAGCAATTGAATTGGAGACATGTAGTAACTAAACTTCGGGAACTCGACAAGATTTACTTTAATGCTAACCTCAAACTCCCTATCAACAACATCAATGTGAGATAGGGGCTTTCCCGTGCAGATACAGGAATACTGCCATTCCTTAACATGAATTTTTGGTCATCCTTAGGAATGGGAGTATAGACGGATAGGCATGGGAACACCATTATTTGGCGTAGAGCCGTGATTCTGAACGTGGGACAACACCCCACAGGAATATTTTGGTGGTTCATGGGCAGGACTTGCAATCTTTGGCTGATAATACTCTAAATCCTTAATTAAAAAAAAAAATAATTCAAACAGTTCGTGGTAACGAACTATAAGTAAGGATCGCCTAGCTCAATAATAACCGAAACTATAAAAAATAGAATTTTGATACCAATATATACATCAAAAGAATCTGCTTATTATTTTAATTTCAAATATATATGCTTCATCAAGTTTAGTCGTACCCATCAGAAGTTACGAGCCTGAAAAAATGTGTATTATTTTGGAAAAGGGGGGGGGAACCCTTACAGTCATAGAATCTTAATGAAAATCATACCATCAGATTCAGCGTATCAGAGAACCCTAATGTAGAGGTTTCAAGCTCCTATCTGCAAAAATGTGGACTTTTTGCCAGAAGAAAGATTACGGATTCGTATTTATTTGTCTTTTGCATTTTTCCCCAAGGGTGATCCCATCGACCCAGTGGTTCTATAATATCGCGAGAGGGCTCATTCGAACGAAAATTTAAAATTCTAGTGCCCTTTTTAAGTGATCGAAAAAATCAGAGGGCAACAAGGCTCCCTCCCACGCTCATTTTATTCCAAAGTCACCGGATCCAAATTTTGAGATAGCCATTTTGTTCGCATATTCGAAAGGTCTAATAGCTATGTCTTTGAGGACGACTTAACCCCCCACAGTCCCGGGGAGAAGGGCTGCAAGTTATGAACTTTGCCCATTGTTTACATATAGTATTGGTTATTGGAAAGTATACAGACGTTTTCAGAGGGGAGTTTTTCTGTTGTGGGGGGGGTGGGGGTTACTTGGAAGGGTCTTTTCATCGGGGAATTTTTCATGGGGGAAGCGATTTTTCCATGAAGGAGCCACCGGATTTCCCAGCATCATTTAAAAAACGATCAGAAATTGAATTTAAAAAAACAACAATTTCTTCAACTGAAAGTAAGGTGCAATATTAAAACTTAAAACCAACAGAAATTATTACGTATGTTAGGGGGTTCTCACCCTCATCAATACTTCACTCATTACGCTAGTTTTTTTTAGTATTTTCAAAAGAGCTATTTATTCTAATTAAACGACCTTTGTGATTCAGGGGTCATTCTTAAAGAATTGGAACAAAATTCGAACTTAACCGTAATGGCGGATATATTTATCTACTGGCGAATAAGAGAATAATATATATCCACTGGCTCAGAGGATAAATATTGTGACGAAACAAGCTATCAAATTGGTAGAATTTGAATCCTAAAAATAGAGTTCTAGACTTAAGAACTCTTTCCAACCAATTTGGAAGTTCTAGACTTAAGTTATTAAGACTTAAGTTCGTCTTAAGTTCTAGACTTAAGACGAACATCTCTTTAGAACCAAGTACTGAACTAGTCATGTAAGCACATATAACTTGAGATGTATGTGAACGTCTCTTGTTCAATAAGAATTGGACTAACTTATAAGGAATAAATATCCTGGAGGATTGGACTCACCTGCAGAAAATCAATGGTTTTAGTAAAATTTAACTTCTTTTCAAATTTTTCTCTTCTTCTGGTTGATATGGCCCAAGGAACATCTAAAAGTTAATATGACATTAAGATAACTATTTTAACTATCAGGCATTTTCGACACACTGCCTTTCTATGACGAAAAAATAAACGTTCGAATGGGGATAAGTTCAAATGGAAATACTATTTCTGCTGATGACAATCGCTGTACATGTTGGCAAAATATTAAGACTTTTGTATCTGTTTTCAAAGTCTAATAAATGAACTTACCCCACTTGAACTTTTATTTGTTAACTATCAGGCTGATATCAGATTAGTAGCTTTTAAGTTCGAAATTTAATACTAAATCTAAGATTATGAACTCCTAAGCTAATATCGGATTAAACGAGTTAACCTGAATCTAATCGAATGTTTATTGCGAAAGTATAAGAAAAAATCATAAATTGTCGCTCACAATCACACAGTTCGTGTATGCAACTATAGGCTTATATCACTATAAATAAATTTATACAGTATAATCAAACTCAATAATTTTTGGCTACTACATTACAGACGCGTACCAACAGCTCCTCAACAGCTCATATATATATATATATATATATATATATATATATATATATATATATATATATATATATATATATATATATATATATATATATATATATATATATATATATATATATATATATATATATATATATATATATATATATATATATATATATATATATATATATATATATATATATATATATACATTAGAATAAATTAATTTAAAATTAGATTCTTTAAAAGTCTGTATTACAAAGGTAAAGCCAAGTTTCGCGTTAAGAGATATTTGACTTGTCTACCCGTGAAAAATATAATGTCGCTTATGTTTCTACTTGTTTAAATATTCTCCGGAGCACTTGCATCTCGGTCCGCCTTTGTCTAATGGTTGAGATAGGGAATGGTGGTACTGTCTAAATTTATATATAGTGGCCTATACATAGCTGTGTGCAAAAAGAGATTAGTGCCAATAGCAGCGGAAACTCTAAACAGCAATTTTTGGAAACAATATTCTACATGCATCCAAAGAATGCATGCTGATTCCAAATATGGAATTTCGGGAGGGATCTCATATGACGAAAACCATGAGTTATAGTACCCCTTTTGAGAGCCTCAAGTTACCAGAATTCCACTAGACCCCCTCCCACATCAATTTTTGGACCTGGTGGCAATTAATTTGTAGGAATCAAAGATCATCCCTTTTTCATGCAGATGAACAAATTATGAAAAAACTATATTCTAGGCACAAGGGTTAATTCATAACTTTAAAAGATGGACATTAGAGACTAAGTATTGGGAGCAGGCTAAGTCCTGTATGATTAAAATTCTATATGCCTTCCTCCTCCCTATATTAGCCTAAGACTACGGACAGGATTCTGCTCGAGCCAAACTAACAGTCATGCAATATTGGAAGAGGTCCGGTGTCTCATAGTTGCAAAACATGGCGTAAGATTGAAATTCAAAATATATACTGGGAAAGATCTAAATATACAAAAAAATCATGTCCCCGGAGTAAACTCCTTCAAACCCCCTTCATATGATACTAAAAAAACGATCAAAATTAAATTAAAAAAAAGCTTATCAAGTGAAAGTTTTGTTGTTATCATGGTTGCAGCAGCAGCTGCAACCTAGTAAAGAGCGAACAACAGCCCATAGTAGTATATACCTTCTTTTGAATTCGGGGACTTTACGTTCCTTCAGGTTTTTCTGGTAGGTAAACAGGTCATTACACTCTTTGTCAAGAGATTAAACCAGTATTGTCTGTAACATAATTTACGTTGGTTAAACTTCCGAGGGTTAAGAAAGCGTAACAGGTAATTAAAGTATGAGATATGGGATGCTATAATTAGAATGATTTTAAGTTGAAACATTGTGACGTAAAAATAACTCAGTTATTTGCTTGCGTGCATAGGAATTCCCATGTTATTTGCTTGCTTGTATTATGTGTTAAAATAAGTAGTTTTTTTATCTTTTAATAGAGTTTTATGTGGATTTTTAGACTAAGTTTAATATTTCCATGTTATGTTAAACGTACTATGTCTAAGAAAGCGTAACAGGTAATTAAAGTATGAGAAATGGGATGCTATAATTAGAATGATTTTAAGTTGAAACATTGTGACGTAAAAATAACTCAATTATTTGCTTGCGTGTATAGGAATTCCCATGTTATTTGCTTTATTTTTTTTTGGTTTTAAATAAGTAGTTTTTATATCTTTTAAAAGATTTTTAAGGGGTTTGAGAGACTCAGTTGCCTAATTCCGTGTGGTTTTCCTTTACTTGATGGTCATTAAAAATGAATTTTTTCTGTTAAAAAAGTAGTTTTTATATATAATATAAGATAGTTAGGATTTTTTAGAGAATAAGTTGACTAATTCAGTGTGATTTTTCTTTACATGAGGGTCTTTATATACAATATTTTTTTTTAATATAAGTAGTTTTTATATCTTTTAAAAGAGCTTTAAGGGGTTTGAGAGACTCAGTTGCCTAATTCCGTGTGTTTTTACTTTACTTGATGGTCATTAAAAACGAATTTTTTGTGTTAAATAAGTATTTTTTGTATCTTTTAAAAGAGCTTTACCGGGGTTGAGAGACTCAGTTGCCTAATTCCGTTTGATTTTTCTTTACTTGATGGTCATTAAAAAAGATATTTTTTTTTTAAATAAGTAGTTTTTATATCTTTTAAAAGAGCTTTAAGGGGTTTGAGAGACTCAGTTGCCTAATTCCGTGTGATTTTTCTTTACATGATGGTCATTAAAAACGAAATTTTGTGTTAAATAAGTAGTTTTTGTATCTTTTAAAAGAGCTTTAAGGGGTTTGAGAGACTCAGTTGCCTAATTCCGTGTGGTTTTCCTTTACTTGATGATCATTAAAAACTAATTTTTTGTGTTAAATAAGTAGTTTTTGTATCTTTTAAAAGAGCTTTACAGGGTTTGAGAGACTCAGTTGCCTAATTCCGTGTGATTTTTCTTTACTTGGTGATCATTAAAAACGAACTTTGTGTGTTCAATAAGTAGTTTTTGTATCTTTTAAAAGATCTTTACAGGGTTTGAGAGACTCAGTTGCATAATTCCGTGTGATTTTTCTTTACTTAATGGTCATTAAAAACTAAATTTCTATGTTAAATAAATAGTTTTTGTATATTTTAAAAGAGTTTTACGGGGATTGAGAGACTCAGTTGCCTGATTCCGTCTGATTTTTCTGTACTTGGTGGTCATTTGTTGTAACTTTTAAAAGAGCTTTACAGGGATTGAGAGACTCAGTTGCCTAATTCCGTGTGATTTTTCTTTACTTTATGGTCATTAAAAACGAAATTTTTGTGTTAAATAAGTAGTTTTTGTATCTTTTAAAAGAGCTTTAAGGGGTTTGAGAGACTCAGTTGACGAATTCCGTGTGGTTTTTCTTTTCTTGATGGTCATTAAAAACGAAATTTTTGTGTTAAATAAGTAGTTTTTGTATCTTTTAAAATTTATTTAATTGGTTTTAGAGACTCAGTTTCCTAATTCAGTGTGGTTTTTCTTTTATTTGTGGTCATTAAAAAATTAATTGGTTTGTTAAATTAGTAGTTTTTTTATATTTTAACATATCTTTACGGTGTTTTAGAGACTAAGTTTCATTAGTAAAGGTGGTTTTTCTTTTATTTATGGTAAATAAAAAAGAATCTTTTGTTTTAAATAATTAGTTTTGTATATTTTAAAAGAGCTTTAGGAGGATTGAGAGACTCATTTGCCTTATTACGTGTGGTTTTTCTTTACATGATGGACATTAAAAAGAAAATTTTGTTTTGAATAATTATTTTTTTTCTATTTTTAAATAGCTGTTAAGGGTTTGAGAGACTCAGTTGCCTAATTCCATGTGGTTTTCCTTTACTTGGTGGTCATTAAAAACGAAATTTTTGATTTAAATCAGTAGTTTTTGTATCTTTTAAAAGAGCTTTACGGGGATTGAGAGACTCAGTTGCCGGATCCCGTGTGGTTTTTCTTTACTTGATGGTCATTAAAAACGAAATTTTTGTGTTAAATAAGTAGTTTTTTTATCTTTTAAAAGAGCTTTACGGGGATTGAGAGACTAAGTTACCGGATTCCGTGTGGTTTTACTTTACTTGGTGGTCATTAAAAACTAAATTTTTGTGTTAAATAAGTAGTTTTTGTATCTTTTAAAAGAGCTTTAAGGGTATTGAGAGACTCAGTTGACTGATTCCGTGTGGTTTATCTTTAATTGAAGGTCATTAAAAACAAAATTTTTGTGTTAAATAAGTATTTTTTGTATCTTTTAAAAGAGCTTTAAGGGGTTTGAGAGACTCAGTTGACTGATTCCGTTTGTTTTTCTTTACTTTGTTGTAATTAAAAAATAAATTTTTTTTTTTAATAAGTAGTTTTTGTATCTTTTAAAAGAGCTTTAAGGGGTTTGAGAGACTCAGTTGCCTGATTCTGTGTGGTTTTTTCTTTACTTGGTGGTCATTAAAAACGAAATTTTTTGTGTTAAATGAGTAGTTTTTGTATCTTTTAAAAGAGCTTTACGGGGATCGAGAGACTCAGTTTTACCTTGTCACAGTTACATTTTTCATGATTTTGCAAAGTTCATTTTGAATTTCTTTCGTTGAAATGCAAGAGTTGGAATATTTCAGTAGTTTTTGGTTGTGGTTTACCTCGTCACAGTTACATTTTCTTGATTTTTCAAAGTTCATTTTGAATTTCTTTCGCTGAAATGCAAGAGTTGGAATATTTCAGTAGTGTTTATGTGTGGTTTACCTTGTTACAATTACATTTTCTTGATTTTTCAAAGTTCATTTTGAATTTCTTTCTTTGAAATGCAAGAGTTGGAATATTTCAGTAGTGTTTGGTTGTGGTTTACATTGTCACAGTTACATTTTCTTGATTTTTAAAAGTTCATTTTGAATTTCTTTCGCTGAAATGCAAGAGTTGGAATAGTTCAGTAGTGTTTGATTGTGGTTTACCTTGTCACAGTTACATTTTCTTGATTTTTCAAAGTTCATTTTGAATTTCTTTCGTTGAAATGCAAGAGTTGGAATATTTCAGTAGTGTATGGTTGTGGTTTACCTCGTCACAGTTACATTCTCTTGATTTTTCAAAGTTCATTTTGAATTTCATTCATTGAAATGCAAGAGTTGGAATATTTCAGTAGTGTTTGGTTGTGGTTTACCTTGTCACAGTTACATTTTCTTGATTTTTCAAAGTTCATTTTGAATTTCTTTCGTTGAAATGCAAGAGTTGGAATATTTCAGTAGTGTTTCGTTGTGGTTTACCTTGTCACAGTTACATTTTCTTGATTTTTCATCGTTCATTTTGAATTTCTTTCATTGAAATGCAAGAGTTGGAATATTTCAGTAGTGTTTTGTCGTGGTTTACCTTGTCAAAGTTACATTCTCTTGATTTTTCAAAGTTCATTTTGGATTTCTTTCATTGAAAAGCAAGAGTTGGAATATTTCAGTAGTTTTTTGTTGTGGTTTACCTTGTCACACTTACATTTTCTTGATTTTTCAAAGTTTATTTTGTATTTCTTTCGTTGAAATGCAAGAGTTGGAATATTTCAGTAGTGTTTGGTTGTGGTTTACCTTGTCACAGTTACATTTTCTTGATTTTTCAAAGTTCATTTTGAATTTCTTTCGTTGAAATGCAAGAGTTGGAATATTTCAGTAGTGTTTGGTTGTGGTTTACCTTGTCACAGTTACATTTTCTTGATTTTTCAAAGTTCATTTTGAATTTCTTTCGTTGAAATGCAAGAGTTGGAATATTTCAGTAGTGTTTGGTTGTGGTTTACCTTGTCACAGTTATATTTTCTTGATTTTTCAAAGTTTATTTTGAATTTCTTTCGTTGAAATGCAAGAGTTGGAATATTTCAGTAGTGTTTGGCTGTGGTTTACCTTGTCAAAGTTACATTTTCTTGATTTTTTCAAAGTTCATTTTGAATTTCTTTCGTTGAAATGCAAGAGTTGGAATATTTCAGTAGTGTTTGGTTGTGATTTACCTTGTCACAGTTACATTTTTTTGATTTTTTCAAATTTCATTTTGAATTTCTTTCCTTGAAATGCAAGAGTTGGAATATTTCATGAGGGTTTGGGTATGTGTTTCAATGTCACATTGACATTTTATTTATTTTTCAAAGTTCATTTTGATTTTCTTTCGTTGAAATGCAAGAGTTGGAATATTTCAGTATTGTTTGGTTTTGGTTTACCTTTTAACAGTTACTTTTTCTTGATTTTTTCAAAGTTCATTTTGAATTTCTTTCGCTGAAATGCAAGAGTTGGAATATTTCAGTAGTGTTTGGTTGTGATTTACCTTGTCACAGTTACATTTTCTTGATTTTTCAAAGTTCATTTTGAATTTCTTTCGTTGAAATGCAAGAGTTGGAATATTTCAGTAGTGTTTGGTTGTGGTTTACCTTGTCACAGTTACATTTTCTTGATTTTTCAAAGTTCATTTTGAATTTCTTTCGTTGAAATGCAAGAGTTGGAATATTTCAGTAGTTTTTGGTTGTGTTTTACCTTGTCACAATTACATTTTATTGATTTTTCGACTTTCATTTTGAATTTCTTTCGCTGAAATGCAAGAGTTGGAATATTTCAGTGTCACAGTTACATTTTCTTGATTTTTCAAAGTTCCTTTTGAATTTCTTTCGTTGAAATGCAAGAGTTGGAATATTTCAGTAGTGTTTGGTTGTGGTTTACCTTGTCACAGTTACATTTTCTTGATTTTTTCAAAGTTCATTTTGAATTTCTGTCGCTGAAATAAAAGATTTGGAATATTTCAATAGTGTATGGTCGTGGTTTACCTTGTCACACTTACATTTTCTTTATTTTTATTTTAACGTTTAGTTTTTCATTAGATTATAATCAATAGATTTCTTATTTCAGTAGTGTTTGGTTGTGGTTTACCTTGCCACAGTTACATTTTCTTGATTTTTCAAAGCTCATTTTGAATTTCTTTCGTTGAAATGCAAGGGTTGGAATATTTCAGTAGTGTTTTGTTGTGGTTTAACTTGTCACAGTTACATTTTCTTGATTTTTCAAAGCTCATTTTGAATTTCTTTCGTTGAAATGCAAGAGTTGGAATATTTCAGTAGTGTTTGGTTGTGGTTTACCTTGTCACAGTTACATTTTCTTGATTTTTCAAAGTTCATTTTGAATTTCTTTCGTTGAAATGCAAGAGTTGGAATATTTCAGTAGTGTTTGGTTGTGGTTTACCTTGTCACAGTTACATTTTCATAATTTTTCAAAGTTCATTTTGAATTTCTTTCGCTGAAATGTAAGACTTGGAATATTTCAGTAGTGTTTGGTTGTGGTTTACCTTGTCACAGTTACATTTTCTTCATTTCTCAAAGTTCATTTTGAATTTCTTTCGTTGAAATGCAAGAGTTGGAATATTTCAGTAGTGTTTGGTTGTGGTTTACCTTGTCACAGTTACATTTTCTTGATTTTTCAAAGTTCATTTTGAATTTCTTTCGTTAAGATGCAAGAGTTGGAATATTTCAGTAGTGTTTGGTTGTGGTTTCCCTTGTCACAGTTACATTTTCTTGATTTTTCAAAGTTCATTTTGAATTTCTTTCGTTGAAATGCCAGATTTGGACTCTTTCAGTAGTGTTTCGTTGTGTTTTAGGTTGTCTGTGATAAATTTTGATGTTTTTTCAAAGCTCATTTTGAATTTCTTTCATTGAAATGCAAGAGATGGAATATTTCAGTAGTGTTTGGTTGTGGTTTACCTTGTCACAGTTACATTCTCTTGATTTTCTCAAAGTTCATTTAGAATTTCTTTCGTTGAAATGCAAGAGTTGGAATATTTCAGTAGTGTATGGTTGTGGTTTACCTTGTCACAATTACATTTTCTTGATTTTTCAAAGTTCATTTTGAATTTCTTTCGTTGAAATGCAAGAATTGGAATATTAACGAAAGAAATTCAAAATGAACCTTGTCACAATTACATTTTCTTGATTTTTCAAAGTTCATTTTGAATTTCTTTCGTTGAAATGCAAGAATTGGAATATTTCAGTAGTTTTATGTTTTTGTTTAGATTGTCACATTTACTTTTTAATGAATTTTCAAATTTAATTTTTAATTTCTTTAGCTGAAATTATTGAGTTGGAATATTTCAGTAGTGTTTGGTCGTGGTTTAGCGTGTCACAGTTACATTTTCTTGATTTTTCAAAGTTCATTTTGAATTTTGATCGTTGAAATGCAAAAGTTGGAATATTTCAGCAGTTTTTGGTTGTGGTTTACCATGTCAAAGTTACATTTTCTTGATTTTTCAAAGTTCATTTGAATTTCTTTTGTTGAAATTCAAGAGTTGGAATATTTGAGTAGCGTTCGGTTGTGGTTTACCTTGTCAAAGTTAAATTTTATTTATTTTTTAAATTTAATTTTGAATTTCTTTCATTGAAATTAAAGAGTTTGAATATTTAATTAGTGTTGGTTTTGGTTTTACTTGTCACAGTTACATTTTCTTGATTTTTCAAAGTTCATTTTGAATTTCTTTCGTTGAAATGCAAGAGTTGGAATATTTCAGTAGTGTATGGTTGAATTTTTATTCAATATATGGTTGAAGTGTATGGTAGTGTATGGTTGAAGTCAAAGTTACATTTTCTTGATTTTTCAAAGTTCATTTTGAATTTCTTTCATTTAAATTAAAGAGTTTTAATATTTCATTAGTGTTGGTTGTGTTTTAACTTGTAAAATTTACATTTTAATTTTTTTTAAATGTTCATTTCGAATTTATTTCGTTGAAATGCAAGAGTTGGAATATTTCAGTAGTGTATGGTTGTGGTTTACCTTGTCACAGTTACATTTTCTTGATTTTTCAAAGTTCATTTTGAATTTCTTTCGTTGAAATGCAAGAGTTGGAATATTTCAGTAGTGTTTGGTCGTGGTTTACCTTGTCACAGTTACATTTTCTTGATTTTTCAAAGTTCATTTTGAATTTCTTTCGATGAAATGCAAGAGTTGGAATATTTCAGTAGTGTTTGGTTGTGGTTTACCTTGTCACAATTACATTTTATTGATTTTTCAACTTTCATTTTGAATTTCTTTTGATGAAATCCAAGAGTTGGAATATTTCAGGGTCACATTTACATTTTATTTATTTTTTAAATTTCCTTTTGAATTTCTTTCGTTGAAATGCAAGAGTTGGAATATTTCAGTAGTGTTTGGTTGTGGTTTACCTTGTCACAGTTACATTTTCTTGATTTTTCAAAGTTCATTTTGAATTTCTTTCGTTGAAATGCAAGAGTTGGAATATTTCAGTAGTGTTTGGTTATGGTTTACCTTGTCACAGTTACATTTTCTTGATTTTTCAAAGTTCATTTTGAATTTCTTTCGTTGATATGCAAGAGTTGGAATATTTCATTAGTGTTTGGTTGTGGTTTACCGTGTCACATTTACTGATTCGTTTTTAGTAAATTTTCATCTTTTTTTTATTTATATTGATTTAACTTTGTTTAATATATAATAATTTTTTTGTTGTTGCTTAAATTGTCAATGTTACAATTTATTGATTTTTAAAAGTTCATTTTGAATTTCATTCGTTGAAATGCAAGAGTTGGAATATTTCAGTAGTGTTTGGTTGTGGTTTACCTTGTCACAGTTACATTTTCTTGATTTTTCAAAGTTCATTTTGAATTTCTTTCGTTGAAATGCAAGAGTTGGAATATTTCAGTAGTGTTTGGTTGTGGTTTACCTTGTCACAGTTACATTTTCTTGATTTTTCAAAGTTCATTTTGAATTTCTTTCGTTGAAATGCAAGAGTTGGAATATTTCAGTAGTGTTTGGTTGTGGTTTACCTTGTCACAGTTACATTTTCTTGATTTTTCAAAGTTCATTTTGAATTTCTTTCGTTGAAATGCAAGAGTTGGAATATTTCAGTAGTGTTTGGTTGTGGTTTACCTTGTCACAGTTACATTTTCTTGATTTTTCAAAGTTCATTTTGAATTTCTTTCGTTGAAATGCAAGAGTTGGAATATTTCAGTAGTGTTTGGTTGTGGTTTACCTTGTCACAGTTACATTTTCTTGATTTTTCAAAGTTCATTTTGAATTTCTTTCGTTGAAATGCAAGAGTTGGAATATTTCAGTAGTGTTTGGTTGTGGTTTACCTTGTCACAGTTACATTTTCTTGATTTTTCAAAGTTCATTTTGAATTTCTTTCGTTGAAATGCAAGAGTTGGAATATTTCAGTAGTGTTTGGTTGTGGTTTACCTTGTCACAATTACATTTTCTTTATTTTTCAAAGTTCATTTTGATTTTCTTTCGCTGAAATGCAAGAGTTGGAATATTTCAGTGTCACAGTTACATTTTCTTGATTTTTCAATGTTCATTTTGAATTTCTTTCGTTGAAATGCAAGATTTGGAATATTTCAGTAGTGTTTGGTTGTGGTTTACCTTGTCACAGTTAGATTTTCTTGATTTTTCAAAGGTGAGTTAGTATTTCTTTCTTTGACATGCACGAGTTGTAATATTTCAGTTGTGTTTGGTTTTGGTTTACCTTGTCACAGTTACATTTTCTTGATTTTTCAATGTTCATTTTGAATTTTTTTCTTTGAAATGCAAGAATTGGAATATTTCAGTAGTATTTGGTTGTGGTTGACCTTGTCACTGTTACATTTTCTTGATTTTTCAAAGTTCATTTTTAATTTCTTTCGTTGAAATGCAAGAGTTGGAATATTCCAGTAGTGTTTGCTTGTGGTTTACTTTGTCACAGTTACATTTTCTTGATTTTTCAAATTTCATTTTGAACCATTCAAGAAACGTGATTAAACACTTTTTTAAACTACATGCTATTTGCATGCCTTTCCTTGGCACCTTTCCAAACGAGCGGGGATTCCCGCTGGTTCCTACACATTGCAAAAAAGTGAGCAGTACGAAAACTCCAAAAGTTGGGTTAATCTAGGTTCACTTAGAGTGGCGCGCCACTCCTTCTGCCTATCAACCCATCCTTCTGCATCCTTCTGCATATCCTTCTGCCATCAACCCATCCCCCCAAAAATCTTTTTTCAGAGATTTCTTGTTAAAATTTTTTATTTCAAGTCATCCACATGGGTTTTTCGCTAGTAACTCACCCCCCACTATCACACTATAACCACTCTATGAGATCCTTCTGCCATCAACCCATCTCCCCAAGAACACTTTTCAGACATTTCTCGTTAAAAATTTTATTTTCAAGTCATCCACACCATAGAGCTACCATCGCAATGAATGGTACTTGTTATCAAAAAAAATGTCAATTGCCAAAAAAAAAAAAAAAAAAAAAAAAAAACACGCCATGCTGAATGTGCTTCAAAAACCCATCTGGTTTAAAACGTGTTTGACCACTTTATAGGTTTGTCAGCTTTTTGCAATGTGCACGTGAAACTGTACTGCATATTCTTGTGCAATTCCTTGTGCAATTGATATCAATAGCAAAAAACCAGTCTGGTTGTGTTATACAATCTCGACTATACTCTCAAAACATGTTGGACCACTTTATAGGTTTGCCAGCTTTTTTAAAATGTCCACGTGAAACTGTGGTGCATATTCTTGTGCAATTCCTTGTGCAATTGATATCAATAGCAAAAACCCAGTCTGGTTGTCTTATACAATCTCGACTATACTCTCAAAACATGTTTGACCACTTTATAGGTTTGCCAGCTTTTTGCAATGTAATCGTCAGACCACACTGCCTCAGGCGTAGGTTTTCTTGTAGGGTTCATTTCAATAGATGCATGGTCTTGTAGGCGTGAATGTATTCGTGAATGTGTTCGTGATACTGTGTATACGGTTACTACTTTTATCAGCACAACTTGTGTTTTGACAGCTTTTTTTTTATGAAAAAGTATTTTTATATGTACAAATGGTATTTTCAGACACAATCTGCCAACAAATTTGAAAACTTCCTAGTAGCATTGCTACGACACTTTTTAAACACCTTATGGTACACAAAAAGAAGGTCAAGAAAAGCAATCCCAGCCTACGACGAACGACAGAAAACAACGAAGAACGAAAAAAAACCTAACGAGGGGAATTTTCAGCTAGGAATGGCTTGTGGTCTATTTAAGCGGTATCTATCAAGACAGCGGTAATATATATTAACAACTGCTCGAATCTTGATAAGTGATCCTTGTAAGATATTCAGGGCACCAGCAAAGGTGATCCTTGAAGAAAATTTGTCCTTTCTTTAAAAAAAATAATTCGTTCGTTAATTAATTAAATTCAGTTTAATTAATTTAATAAGTTAAAATCAATTAAATTAAATCACTTCTTAAAACTTGTCTCTCAACAGATAGTAGACTATTAGAAAACCGTATATTTCCATAAAGTTGAAAAAGTAACTGATTGTTTCAACGTCGTTTCTGAGAGTGAGAGTTCGTTTTACATCATGTCTTGCAACGTATTCACCTCAGCCAACGAATCGTAGGGTTAAAATATAAAATCTATTTCATGTACCAATACCCTTCTTGTCTCTCTCTCGGTGACCTCTCTGTGTTCGTTTATTCATTTTTATAAAATTTAGACATTTCGCAACAGACACTAAGCAAAGTATGGCAAAAAAAAGAAGAGTTGACAATGATAAATTGCAATATAAAATAGCCAGCAGACTAAAAAGTGCCTGACAACATTCTCGAACTAACAGCTAACAGCGACTAACAGCTAACAGCTAATACAGAGACTAACAGCTAATACAGTCGGACAAAACACTACTTTAAACTATGCTACAAAACTTAAGTTCCTCACTTTTGCACAATATTACATGGTACTTACTGAACTGTTGAAGGAAAAAAAAATCCATAAAGAAATTTCTTCATCTATCTTATGAAATTCTCGGTGAAGCAACAAATCCGAAACACATGTGAGTTTTTTAAGATCCTTTAAAGGATATCGTTCGTTTCTAAGAATCAAAGATATTATTTGGAAATCTTACAATAATATAAAAGATGTAATTAAAAGACATCTTAAAATAATTTAAAAGGTGTTATTAAATGCCATCGTATGGTTAAACCTGCGAAATTATGCACTAGACCCCCTTCAATACACCAAAGGTATTAAGGGGAAGAACAAACCTAGACCACCTCCCCCCCCCCCAAAAAAAATCGTAAATTGTTTAGTATTTTGTGGGGTTTGTTATTCAAATTATTTAATAAATGTATTGTTTTATTATTCACCCCCCCTCGCACCCCCCCCCCCCAAAAAAAAATCCTAGGTACATGTCTGCTGGAGGAAAGAGAAATTTCTGAAGAATAAGCGTGAAGCAGGCTCAAGGATAGGATTTAAAACCTTAAATATGATTATTTATTGCAATCGCAATTTTCATATTGCAATCCCTCATTTTACTTTAATTTTATATTACAAAACATAGTTGACAGCGTTCTTACAAAGTTTGGTAAGAACTTTATATTGTTATAATAACAATAATAATTTATTTGTGCCCCAAAAGAAACAAAAAGAATAAGCGGAGCAATAAATTATAAGAATTGAAGAGACAAAAATGCAAATCGAAACAATCAATTACATCAAAAACAAGGGATAAGACCTTGAAATGGCAGACATGGAGAGCCTCTCCCGTAGCTGCGCCTGTTTTGCTGTTGGTAATCCGTGCATTAAAATCCCGCATAAACTTTCTATTATTACCATATTGGTAAATAAAGTAAGAATCTCAAATCCCGAAAATAGGCTGAACGCAGAGCTCAGATATCTTTTGTGAGGAAATTTTTAAACGAACTAGATAAAAATAACATAGTGTAGTTGCAGTAGGTCGCAAACACTTTACAGTTATATTTACTCTTGTTAGCGATAATATTTGAATACCCAATCTGGAGCTAGAACTTAGCGTCAGAAATTCCACGCAAGCGACAAGACCGTAAATTATGTGTAATCGAGATTCTCATCTTAGACAATGATAGGACTGCCGCCCTCTCGACCCCCCCCCCTGTTCTTTACTTAAAACTTTTATTTGTGCTTATAAAATGTGCTAATATTTATCATGCTTATCATGTTTCCTTTCATTGTTACCCACTTTTAACTCATTCAAAATAATATTTTTTATCCAATATTCAATCAGTCACACAGGCTAAACTAGATATCTTTGGGTCTAAACGGCATACCCGTTATAGAACGGATCAAAACACGAAAAAAAAAGAAATTATTATTACGGCTATGTATGGGTCCATCAGGGAGGTGGGGTTGGGAGTGTACTGTCAATGGGTACTTGTCTTGAATTGGATAAACACGCATTAAGTGAAGTTTCGTTAATGATAATGAAATAAAACAAAATAGGATAAAAATATAATAGTTTAGAAACAAATTTGGGCTATATATTTGCACATTGAAGGTGTGGGTGGGGGGGGGGGGTATATCATAGCATATATTAAATACGTAACCTAACCTAAGTAACTTTTTTGCCCATTCAACCCCAAAAAACAAAAGAATAAATCTTTGTCGCAAAGTGAACGACAACTCACTTAGCTAGAGGAAACCTGTTTTTTTCAATTGGTATCTTTGAAATCCTGGGATATCAAATCGACACTTTTCGTGACTTTTGAATGCCTCAGAGTGGCACTCTGAGGGACACCGGGACACTATTGTGTTAAAAAAGGCAGCTTTTTTAAAAAAAGGACACTTTTTAGGCATTTTTGCAAATAAAAAACCAAATGTCTTTTTCTTTTTTGTCTTATAAATTAATTAAAAAACTTTTCCCACAAAATAAGTTTTTCAAAGAAAAGTAAAGAACTCCATTAAACTAAAAATGAGCAAAAATAAAATCAAATAATCTACCAAGCGTGAACTACCACCATGGGCGTCGTTTGGGAGGGGCAAGGGGGGTAGTTGCCCCTCCAATAAAGTGAAGAAACAGTTATTATATAGCCCATGCTCCTTGAATATTAGGATATGGACCCCTCTTGCCCCCCCCCCCCAATGAAAATACTGTAGATTCGCCCCTGACTACCAAAAATCAGAATCGATAAATAAATGAAACCCAAAACAAACGGAAATTACAATAAATAACCGAGTCAAACTCAAAACGAGCAGAAATTAACATAATTTGGGCTAAAAACCCCTATGCCTTCCCAAGGCCAGAACAAAATTTACACTTTACTGACAAAATATAAATGTTTTTACTTTTATAACTTTAATAAATCAAATAATATTTACATTTTGATTACTAAATATCAGTATATGTATATTAAACTAACAATGCACATTCATTTGTATGTTTTTCAGTAAAGTGAAAATTATGTTGAATACATAATTTAATACATAATTCATACATAATTTCATACATACATAATTTCCTTAAATACATAATTTCCTGAACTTTCAATTCCGTTGAACAAAATGGCTATCTCTAGACTTTGATTGAATGTTTTTGCAGAAATGGTGGGCGTGAGAGAGGGGTTAATTACTCTCCACTCACTTTCGACTATTAAAAAGGGCAATTTCAATTTCCAATCAAATGAGCCCTTTTTGAAATTTCTACAACAATTTTCTAGATAAACCTTATATGCCCCCAGGACATAACTTACAACACTTCCTCTAGTAGTAAGGCGATAGGGAATACGACAAATGATTGCGTAATATGTCTTACCACGGGCAGGCATCTATATATTCGACAAGTGATTGCGTAATATGTCTTACCACGGGCTATTACTACGAATGGTATAAGCCTTACCACGGCCATTCATCTATTACTACAGACGGTACATGCCTTACCAGAAAGGTTTCTGAGGCAACACCTATTTTCTGAGCCAATCAGAGATTTTTCTACTAACGATACTCCATATATTCATGTATAAGATACTAATTCTACAAACCTGAGGCATGGATATGTGTGCAGTTTCACGGGTACATGGCTTACCAGGGGCAGTCATCCATTACTACAGACACTACAAGACTTGTCAGACATGTTTTTCTAGGTTCAATAGCCGAAACTATAGATTGTCATATTGCGTATTCAAAGGTGGTATCGTAGTAAAAATACTGGTTTCACCCGAAGGCCATATAATCATGTTTTTTCGGTATAAATTAAGATGAACAGCTCTTTCGCCAAAACCCATTTTCTGGACCATTGCCTTTAGTCAAGACTGGTTTGCTTAGGAATACGTCGCTGGTAATTAAAGAATGGAATGCTGCAGTCAAAATTATTTTATGTTGAAAGTTGTGTCATTATGTAAACTAACTCAAATTGCGAAAAAAGGTATTCAGCTGGCATAACTGTCATCTGAATGATTTTAATTGGTGATTGAATATTAGGGATGAAATAAAACTCGATAACATTTTTAATTGGATTGTATGAAGGTGCTAAAAAAGGGTTAAACTGCTTTTTCGTCCAGTGTCGTTTGGTGCGTCATCGTCAAGCTAAATAAGCGTCACATCTGTGGTATTATTTGGGTCATGTATCATTTGATCAATGATGATAATAATAGTCGCTGGTATTTTGTTTTTCATCGATTCATTGTCATATTTCTTAATGATAATATCTGCCAATGTCCTTTTTATTTTTATGGCAATTTCACTGGACTAAACAGATTTAGTCAAAAAAATTTTTGTTTGGACTGAATCTGTTTCATAAAATAGTTCACCATGTGCTCTCTTAATACTGTAGCTATTGTGTTCTCTTAGTTCGTAATCAGTGAAATCACCATTATTCCATTTTGATTCATACACAATTTTTACTGATGTATCATCGATAGGCTCAATATTCGTTATGTCTTTGGTATTATTTGGGTCACGTACTATTTGATCAATGATGTTAGTAACGTTTGCTGGCACTTTGTTTTTCATCGATTCATCTTTATATTCCTTAATGATATTTTCTGCCAATGCCCTTTTTATATTTCTGGCAATTCCACTGTCTATTATCACATTATTTTTACACAGGTAACAGTTCCGGCAAGTAGACAAGATACGGTTTATGATATTAGTAGAAGAGTCGGCCTTTCTTTTCCCCTTTGCTTTCATTTGAATGCTAATACCTAAAAGATGACGATAGGTTCTATCAACAGGTAGCATGATACCAGAAGCATTAGCAAGAAGATACCCCTCTTCATCAACTATTATTTTGATGTTAGCATTGTCTTTGAGTACTAACTTCTCTGGAAATGATACTTTCAAATATCCACCATTTGTACAATGGAATTGTTTGGTACTCCAAAGAAATGTAATTCCTTACTTTCATGACAACGCATGCATACGTTTCCGATAGTTCTACCACTTGTACTTGTTTCATAGTTTAAATACTTCTCCATGTCAGCATTCAATGCTACAATAACACTACCATATGAACACACTTTCTTAATATGCGTCATTTTCACTTTTTTAAAGACATGAAGTATGTGTTTATCATTCCACGGCGTAAGAAATTCTGATTTAATACATGTAATAACGTAGGTATTATCAATAACATGCCACAGAGTGCCAGTGAGACGGCTGTCTCGTGTCTATGATCAAGCATAGAGTACGATTGGTAGAGCCGCACGCATATTTCATGTCATTATAAGATACGTAAAAAAATTTGAATAATTCGTAAGTCCAAAAAAAAAGAAAAAAGTGCTCCTACAAACATTATTTTTCTAATAGTAGAAGTCACGACTAAAATATCTATACCATTCTCATTTTGAATTTGGAAAATATTAAATGAGAATTTCTTATGTTTTAAGTATGTTTTATCTCATTCGAAGACACGTAAAAACAAACCAGTTGAAAAAAAAATCATGTTCAAAACATCATAAAAAAAGCTAAAAAAATAACTTTCAAAAAAGTATAAGAAAATAGAGAAATTGGGGCCCCAAAAAAGTTGGAGGGAGGGGGCCCCTTTGAGGTTGGGGATAGGAGACCTTTGAATTTTGAGGTCCTTGGTCGTTAGGATCATTGATGATTGCGATCCTTGATGCTTCAAACCCATAATCATCCCACTAGTTGATTTCTAAGGATTGTTCTGAATTTCTTTATTAAAATTCTTTTCTTGGCATCTACATCACTATTAGTTTCAACTTTTTAGTATTCTAGAATGTTAGAGCATATTTTATATTGACAACACTGTTCAAATGGTAGGCTACTTGTGTATTATATAGAACACATCCGAGAAGTAAAGCTAGGTTAAGCCACTAGGTCATCTTGTCATTGTTAAACATTTCCATAAATTGATGCTATTTCAAATTTATAATATATTGCCTATGAGTTAACAACCCCTTCGGGCTTACCTTAACTGGTAATCAGTTTAAACCTTTTTTACCACCCTCATACAATCCAATTAAAAATGTTATCTAGCTCTGTTTCACCCCTATTATTCAATCACCAATTAAGATCATTCATTGCAGAGTTATCCAAATACTATACATTTTTTAGCAATTTGATTTAGTTTACACAATGATACTACGTTTTATTATTATTAGATACCACTAATAATGTAAACGACACTGGACGAAAAAGCAGTTTAACCCTTATTTAGCACCGTCATACAATCCAATTAAAAATGTTATCAAGTTCTGTTTCATCCCTATTATTCAGTCACCAATTAAGATCATTCTCATCCCTATTATTCAATCACCAATTAAGATCATTCCGATGACTGTTATGCTAATTCAATGCCAAGTTTTGCAATTTGAGCTAGTTTACGCAATGACACAACTTTCACCATAAAATCATTCTGACCCTATCATTTCATTCTTTTACTACCCCCGACACATTCCTAAGCAAACCAGTCTTGACTAAAGGCAATGGCCCAGAAAATCGGTTTTGGTGAAAGAGTTGTTCATCTTAATTTATACTGAAAAAACATGATTATATGGCCTCGGGGTAAAACTAGTATTCTTACAAAGAGACCACCTTTGAATACTCAATATGACGATGCATAGTTTTGGCTATTGAACCTAGAAAAACCTGTCTGACAAGTCTTGTACCGTATGTAGCAATAGATGACTGCCCCTGGTAAGCCATGTACCCGTGACACGGCACACATATCCATGCCTCAGGTTTGTAGAATTAGTATCTTATACATGAATATATGGAGTATCGTTAGTAGAAACATCTCTGATTGGCTGTGAAAATAGGTGTTGTCTCAGAAACATGTCTGGTAAGGCATGTACCGTCTGTAGTAATAGATGAATGACCGTGGTAAGGCATGTACCGTTCGTAGTAATAGCCCGTGGTAAGACATATTACACAATCACTTTTCGAATATATAGATGCCTCCCCGTGGTAAGACATATTACGCAATCACGTGTCGTATTCCCTATGGCCTTACTACTTTCACTGAGGGGTCTGAGGGGGTTATCATCCTAAGAGACCAAATTTCCAGAACTTTCAACTACGTTAAACAAAATGGATATCTCAAAATTTTGATTGCATGAGTTTGGTAAAATGGTGGGCGTGAGAGGGGGGTGTTAGTTGCTCTTCAATCACTTTCGACTATTATAAAGAGCACTAGCCCTTTTAATTTCCAATTGAATGAGCCATTTTTGAAGCTTCTACAACATCGCTTTCTATAAAAACCTTATATGCCCCCAGGGCATAACTTACAACCCTGCCCTGAGGGCTGTGGGGAGGGAGGGATTGTCATTCTTAAAGGACTAATTTCCAAAACTTTCAACTACGTTAAATAAAATGGCTTCTTCAAAATATTCTATTGGATGTGTTTGGGGAAAAGGTGGGTATGAGAGGGGGGTTAGTTGCCCTTCAATCCCTTTCGACTATTATAAAGGGCACTAGCCCTTTCAAATTCCAATTGAATCAGCCATTTTTGAAGCTTCTACAAAATTGCTTTCTATAAAAACCTTATATGCCCCCAGGGCATAACTTAAAGCCCTGCCCTGAGGGCTGTGGGGAGGGAGGGGTTGTCATTCTTAAAGGACTAATTTCCAAAACTTTCAACTACGTTAAATAAAATGGCTATTTCAAAATTTCTATTGGATGTGTTTGGGGAAAAGGTGGGCGTGAGAGGGGGGTTATTTGCCCTTCAATCACTTTCGACTATTAAAAAGGGGACTAGCCCTTTGAATTTCCAATCGAATGAGCGTTTTTTAAAGTTTCTACAACAACTATTTCTATAAGAACCTTATATACCCCCCAAGGGCATAACTTACTACCCTTGCCATGAGGACTGTGGGGTAGTGTCCTCCTCATCAACATAACTTCTATCTGGAAATCAACTACGCTGAACAAAATGGCTATCTCAAAATTTTGATTGGATGTGTTTCGGGAAATGGTGGGCGTGGAAGGTGCTAGTTGCCTTCCCATCACTTTCGACTATTAAAAAGGGCACAAGCCACTCCAATTTCCAATTTAATGAGCCTTTTTCGAAGTTTCTACTACAACTTCTTCGATACGAAGTGCCCTGGTCTAAAGGAAAAAATAATAAATAAATACATTGTGCCAACATCGTTCTTATATGCCTCCAGGGTATAAATTAAAACCCTTGCCCAGAGGGTTGTGGGGAAGTGCCCTCCTCACAAATATATTATCTATCTGGAAATCAACTACACTGAACAAAATGGCTATCTCAAAATTTTGATTGGATGTGTTTGGGGAAATGGTGGACGTGGAAGGAGTGTTAGCTGCCTTCCAATCATTTTCGACTATTAAAAAGGGCACTAGCCATTTCAATTTCCAATCGGATGAGCTCTTTTCGAAGTTTCTACGACAACTCCTTCGATACAAAGTGCCCTGGTATGGAAGAAAAAAAATAATAATTATACATTGTACCAACATCGTTCTTTACTTAGGCAGCGCGATTGCGCTGCCTATGATATGACTGCTTTTAATTTGTACTTTACTTTTAAGCTTTGGTAACATCTTGGGGGTTTTTCTTAGATGTTTTTGCACCATGCGCGAACACCGGACCGGAACACGACGGAAGAAATAGACCGAAGCTTATTATTCGAAAGAAGAATAGCCAATAGTGTTTGTTTTATCCATTTGGATCAGTGGACAGTGCTTACATCCCAATTGATTGATTAATATGCGGTAAGAAATCAAGTTGTTGTTATCAGGGGTAGCTAATCTGCACCTTTACTATTAAAATCAATTTTTGTCAAGTAAATAAAATGAGAAGAAGCAGGTTTGAATAAAATGACAATTATGTTTCGATTTTCCCAAATTTATTTTACCTTCCTTTTGGAGTCCTTCTGGTCCTTATTCGATTGATTGTCATCCTAACTTGCCTAGTTGCTTCTCTTTTGCCGCATGGTGAACTTTTAAAAAGGTATGGTGTACTTCTGTCATTGCGAGGCTAGAAAGAAGAAGTGAATGGCCATTCCCTGCTGGCGCGTTCCGCGTAAATCTCTTTGGCGTCTAGCCGTGTGCATATGGCTATTATTACACTGCTGTCCAGTGTTGCCAGATTGGCTTATTTTACGCCAAACTGGCTTATTTTGCTGGCGACTGGCGTGAAAATTTTTGGAACTGGCTTATGGCTTAAAACTTGGCTATTTTTAATTTGAGCTGGCTTATTTCTTGGCGTGATTTACTTTTTCGGGAAGAATTTATATTTTTGGGAAATTCATCCGATTCTCGAACGAACGAACGAACGAATGCTCACGAAAGGTCAAAATCATGTATTAAGTCTATGGTCAAAATACGAATCTAACCGCGGCAGTGCGGTGAAGTTTTCAAATCCTAAGAGACACGTGGCTTCGTAACAACAGCATAAAAAGCATAGCCATTAAGTCATGGGGTTGAACTACAGCTGAAGGTACAGTATATTAGCTGTTACTTGTTAGTATAGAATAACGCCAGGAATCAACCTCCATAACAGACATGTCTGTAACATCTACAGATCCTGTTTAGTTCATGTGAGTTGTCCAGGAGTCATCATGCTGTCGTCATGTATTATTTATGGATTATTGGATTATTTTACATTTTTTACATGGATTTACATTTATATTATAGGATTTATATGTAAAATCACATGTAAAATCATCCATGTTTCATATATACTGGGGATAGAAAGGAGGTCAATATATACGAAATCATATTATTGAGTTAGGACTAAAGTGAATACACCATTCGATGGCTCTTTTTATGCTGATTACGAATATATTACGGAAATTACGGAGATTACTGATTACGGAAATTAATTTCAGCCCCCCCCCCTATATAGGTTATACTTAACCTAACCTAACCCTGAATTGCCATATATAGGGGGGCTGAAATTCATGTCCTATAGCACTATAACTACTCTAACACACGCTTCTGTCATCGTCCCATCTCCGCAGAAACACTTTTCAGACATTTCTTGTCAAAACTTTATTTTCAAGTAATTCATACGGGTTTTCGCAAGCAATTTATGCCAGAGAACAGCATTATAACTAGTCTAAGACATCCACTCTGTCATCAAATATCACAAAAATGGTATTTTTCAAAAACTAAGAGGCAATTAATCTCTATCTCTCAATTGTCACCGCTGCCGTCCTAAGCTCCTACTGTAGCTAGCTTCGAATATTGAACATTTTAAAAGTAAAATATCACAAAAAGGTATTTTTCAAAAACTAGGGGGGGGGGGGAATTAATCTCTATCTCTTAATTGTCACCGCTGCCGTCCTAAGCTCCTGCTGAAGATAGCTTCGAATATTGAACTTTTTAAAAGTAAAATATAATTAATCTCTATCTCTCAATTGTCACCGCTGCCGTCCTAAGATCCTACTGTAGCTAGCTTCGAATATTGAACTTTGTATTTTTTAAAAGTATAAATGCCACAAAAAGGTATTTTTCAAAAACTAGGGGGCAATTAATCTCTATCTCTCAATTGTCACCGCTCCGTCCTAAGCTCCTACTGTAGCTAGCTTCGAATATTGAACTTTTTAAAAGTAAAATATCACAAAAAGGTATTTGTCAAAAACTAAGGGGCAATTAATCTCTATCTCTCAATTGTCACCGCTGCCATCCTAAGCTCCTGCTGAAGATAGCTTCTAATATTGAACTTTTTAAAAGTAAAATATCATAAAAAGGTATTTTTCAAAAACTGGGGGGCAATTAATCTCTATCTCTCAATTGTCACCGCTGCCGTCCTAAGCTCCTGCTGAAGCTAGCTTCGAATATTGAACTTTTTAAAAGTAAAATATCACAAAAAAGGTATTTCTCAAAAACTAGGGCGCAATTAATCTCTATCTCTCAAATGTCATCGCTGCCATCCTAAGCTCCTGCTGAAGCTAGCTTCGAATATTGAACTTTTTAAAAGTAAAATATCACAAAAAGGTATTTTTCAAAAACTATGGTGGCAATCAATCTCTATCTCTCAATTGTCACCGCTTTTGTCCTAAGCTCCTGCTGAAGATAGCTTCGAATATTGAACTTTGTATTTCTTAAAAGTATAAATGCCACAAAAAGGTATTTTTTAAAAAAAGGGGGCAATTGCTCCTTATATCTCAATTGTCAGCGCTACTATCCTAAGCTCCTGCTGAAGCTAGCTTCGAATATTGAACTTTTTAAAAGTAAAATACCACAAAAAGGTGTTTTTCAAAAACTAGGGTGCAAATAATCTCTATCTCTCAATTGTCGCCGCTTTTGTCCTAAGCTCCTGCTGAAGATAGCTTCGAATATTGAACTTTGTATTTTTTAAAAGTATAAATGCCACAAAAAGGTATTTTTCAAAAATAGGGGGCGATTGCTCCTTATCTCTCAATTGTCACCGCTGCTATCCTAAGCTTCTGCTGAAGCTAGGTCAACTCATAAGACCATTTTATCATCGTTAACGACATAAAGAAATTTAAAGTTCTACTCTAAATTTTTCCGTAGTAGATAGAAAAAGCTGTAGCATACTTGTGAATATTTTCCCGGAAGATAAAAAGTTCTAGTTCAATTTTTAATTTTCTCAACGAAGTGAAGAAAATTTCAAGTATCAACGAAGTGATAAAATATCACAAAAAGGTATTTGTCAAAAACTAAGGGGCAATTAATCTCTATCTCTCAATTGTCACCGCCGTATAGGACCAACAATACGAAATAATGCTAGTGGCCTTCATTAATTTTTCGGTTACAAAAGCACCACCTATATTTCTTTTGGTGGTTGGCGTTTAACCCCCCCCCCCCCCGCAAAAATACCCCCCATGGAAAATAAGGCTTTCCAAATTCAAGACTTTTATTTTTTAAGTTTCCATAGGGGGAAGGAATTTTGGTACTTGTTTATTATGCACCACTCACTCAAGCTTACACTGTGTAAAATTCAAGAACAAACCCTTTTTTTTTTTTTTTTAGTTTCTTGTTACTTTAGAAATAAATTTGGGCTATAGATTTGCACATTAGTGTGGGGGCGGGGGGGATGAAGTATAGTAGGTCTGCATGCAAAATGGGTTTGGTACAATTATCCTGTGTATTAGATAGATAGACAGATAAGTGTACTTCAAAGCCAAATATACGGCCATGAAAACAGTAAAATAACACAAATGAAAGGCAAAAATAACATAAACTTTGACCAGCGATCATCATAAAAAACTTAAATGAAACACTACATTAAACTAATAATAGTACTTAATACTTGGAAAAGCAGTTATTGAAAAAAAAAAACTTAAATGAAATGCCTAGAACAATTTCTCCTGTATACAAGAGTTGGGAGTTTCAGCTTAGCTAGTCTTGCAGGGCAAGAAAGCTCCCACATGCCAGATATCACTTTGGTTGCACATCTTTCCATATCTTCCAAAGCTTTTATATCTTTTCTTTAAATATGGGGAGGCCAGAGACATCCCAGCTTCAAGCTTAGGCTGAACTAGTCCCTTATACAGAAAACTAATTATTTTTGGGAAATTACTGGAAAGGGTATGCTTACTCAGCCCCAGAGTTGAATTAGCACATGCAGCAGACTTCTTAGCATGGGTAATGAATTTTAATTTGTTGTCAATGGTGATTCCAAGATCTTTCTCATTGTTTACAGAGGAGATTGGGTGGCTTGAGAGAAATTAAAAGCAACAAAGATTCATTTTGCCAATGTGAATCATATAGCCCTTGGTAACATTGAATTCAAAAAGTCAAGTCTCGGTCAATTGTCAAATTAGTCCAAGATTATTATGTAGAAGGGCATGATCTTCACATGACAAGGCTGGTCTAAGAAGCTTTGAGTTGTCAGCATAGAATGTTAATTTACTGTTGATTGTAGAAGGAGTAACATTGATAAAAGATACTAAATAGTGTAGGACACAAAACACTTTCCTGAGGAACTCTGCTCAAATCTTGCTTAAAAGAAGAAAGAATACTAACCCCAGAGCTGAACAAACTAAGATCACTGGTGAAGAAAATCAAGGATCCAGAGCAGGGATTTCTCTTCAATCTTGACTGTGCATAGCTTGATTGCAAATGGCTTGTGACAAACTTTGTCAAAAGCTTTTGAAAAGTCAAGCAGAATCATGTCAGGAGGCATCCCAGTATCAAGTAACTTAGTGAAGTGGTCATAGGATTTAAGGAGATTGGTATGAACAGATCTTCCAGAACAAAAGCCATGCTGTGACCTGTGCAAGAGATTATTTGCTTCAAGATCCCATATAACAGTAGAATTGACTATTCTTTCAAGAAGGTAACAGCCACTGTTGTTATGCTTATGCCAGAGGCCAATAATTTGCAAACAACAAAAGCACAAAGAACAATAGGGAAATCTTTCTGCAAGACAGTGGAGATAATTTGAATGAATATCAATTTTCAGCAAGGTCATTTCTACCTTTCTCAAATAAGGGAACAATATGCGCAATTTTCCTATCCAATAGTAGTCTGGAAAGATTTGATGATAAGTTGAATGGCAAGAAAAGTTGTTGAGGCATGACTGTTTGACATTCATTAAGGATATGAGGATGTATGTATTGAGCCAGGACCAGCACATGTGTTATTTTTAAGCAGTGGTGTAATTTCATCAAATTCCTGAGGGGGAGGGGCAAAGATGAAGCCAATTTTCCCAAATCATGTGAAAATGATTGTGGAAACTAAAAAATGAGCCATATAGTACTGTAAGGATAAAGATATACTAAAGAAAACTTTTACCCCCAACCATATCTATATTACACGTCAGGGTGTATAGTTTCAAATTAGGGGGCAGGGGTAAAGTTTATTTATGATGCAAATGAGAGGTAAGTTTAAACTTTACCAACACCCACCCACCCCCTAGTATGCAAATATATACCCTGAATTGGTATTTATAGGGTTGAGGGTAAAATCATTTGGGATAAAAATGATTATTATATTTGTAAAAAGCACAAAAAGGCATCAAGTGGTATGTTCACTTTATTTGTAAGTCAATAATATGAACTGTGAAATATTTACTGAAGTTTGCCTACTTGAAAGGTCTAGGCTACATCTGTTGAAATTTTGGAAAAAAAATAATTAGATCTTAATTTCCAGTTTTTGTTTTGAATATTGTCCTCTTTGCCCAATCATTTTGGGCTAAACAGGGTGTATATGTATGACCATTCCATTACATAAGGAGACATGTTAAGAAAACAATTCCTACTTCATAATATGCAAAATAATCCTAATTAACATATTTTCAAGGGGGAGAACCTTTATCTTCTCTACTTATTTTTTCCAACTTTGCCCCAAAAAAAATTATGAGAAAAGCCACACTTTTGATTGATGTTTATGTTTTCAAATTTATGCTGAATGATATGCCATCCTACAATTTTTTTTGGTACTTGTCTACTATGTAAAACACACGCAAGAGATGAAGTGAAGTTTGATGGATATCCACTCTTTGACTATTGGAAAAAAATTAGTTTATAAGCTTATATAGAACGGTACTATCCAATCTCCTTATAATTAAAAACATTTTAGTCATCTAACCTAGTTTGAAAATTTCGCCCATCTGTATAGGAAAAATCTAAATTTGTCAACTAGTTGACAATAAATGTTGCCCCAGCAATACTTTCATTTTTCAACTAGTTGACTAATAACTTCTCCCCAGCAAAACTTAATTTTTCCAACTAGTTGACTAAAAACTTCTCCCCAGCAAAACTTAATTTTGCCAACTAGCTGGAAACAAACATTACCCCAGAATACAATTTATTTTCAAACTATTTGACTAATAATAGTAAGAATTTATTCTGAATAGTATAAAAAATGTTAATAATATAGAATTTTTTTAAACTCAACTATCACTATTGTTACTATTGTGTTACAACTTCCATCTCTCTCCCTGTCTCCCTCTTAATGGGAGATATATTTTGAGTTATATATTGGGTTTTGAAGCCAGGGATTTTTTGTTTTAATTCCCAGGATAATTAGTCTTATACCTGGTCCTAAAAGTGAGATTGAATTTGTCAAAGCTCGGAGGGTTCTTCCTCCTGTCTGTTTAAGGAAAACTGATGCATATTTGACATTTTGTTCATTTCTATCTTACATTTAATTAAATTAAATTATCTTAACGTACAAACAGATTGGGTACACAGCCTAGCCCACTGGGTACACACCCCAATGCATTGGGTACTGCCCCCAATATATTGGGTACCCCCATACCCGTTTTCACTTTTCGTCTAGGCCTATTCTGAGAAAATACATTTATTTATAGTTGAGGTTTTCTTTGCATCACTTCAGTTTAAATATGCTCAAAGGAAGAAGCAAACTGGTCATGGGTTTTCTCAGAATACATGCAAAAGTGAAAATCGGTATGGGGAAGTTAGGGATATTAATTGTTTTATGTACTACCATCAACATAATGTACTACTTCACCCCTGCAGTAGTACACCACAGGATCTGTACCTAAGAATTTGAGTACTACACCCCACAATCAGTGCTACATTAAACATGGCATAGGTCCTACTACGCTATATATGGAGTAGGTCCTGCTACGCTATATATGGAGTAGTACACTTGGTTAGATGTAGGTATCAAATTCTGAGGTACAGTTTCTGTGGTATACTACTACAGTGGTGAAGGAGTACATTATATGTTGATGGTTGCACATAAAACAATTAATCCCTAACTGGTATGGGGGGTACCCAATGCATTGAGGTGTGTACCTCAATGCATTGGCTACCAGCAAATTGGGTACATGCCACAGAAAAATAGCTGGTGTACATGACTGGTTTGCACCCCCATTTTTAGGGGTGATGAGCATCAGCTTGTGACATGAGCAAACCTGAAGCAATCAATCTTTTTTCAGACTCACTTTTATTCATTTTTCCCAATGTATTAGCCTATAGTTAAATACTAGAGAAATTAGTTATACATAATATAGGCTAATAGCTAATATGTAATAAAGTACCATATAATAATAATGGAAATATCAGAAAAAGATATATGAATACAGGAGCCTGAGCCTTTGTAATTGCCACTGCCCATATTTAATTTTTGCTTTAATTTCTCTGACTCATATCAGTACTTAAACCTTGTATAAACATAGTTGTTGGGAATGAAAAGAAAGTTGAGATTCTGCTCTGCCAAATGCTATTTGTTTGCATCCCTTTCTCTGTTGAGAGGCCCCTGTTTAATAGTTCTTGATATCTCAGTACTGAAAGATTTTTCTAGAACTGTCAATATAGCCATTTTACAACCTTTATTTTGTGGAAGTATATGAGAAAACTCAACATTGAGGCCGTTTTCCATTGCTCGATCTTTCTGAGCTCAGTTCAGCCTTTCTCACAATTTTTATTCCATTTGTGTTTGTCCAACCTTTTGGCCGAGCTCAGCTCAGAAATTCCTCTTCTATTGGTTTTGTGAGAGCTGTTGGCAGAGATTTTGCTCGCACAAATTTGACCCCGGGCTGAGTTTTTTCTGAAATTAAACTTCTGAAATCAAAAATTAAACTTCTTGAAGTCAGTATTGCAAGGCAAATTTATAACCCAGCTATGTTGCAAGATGTTTAAAAAATCATCTTTTAATTATTAGAAGTTATCAGAATAGGCAGGATATATTATTCAAATATTGTTACAAGTACAAGCTTAACTTGGACCTTATTGTCAATTTTTACTCCAAGATGAACTTACAGATTCAGTTTATTTTTCCATACTCTTTTCAGATTGAATGTCATTCACCCCGAGTGAAAATAAAAATGAAACGTTCAACTGGATATGATGGAAACGGGCAGAAAAAAATTTCAAACTTTTTCACTGTTACTAGGCCTTCCAACTCAACTGAACCGGACAGTGCTGGAACAAATGGTGCTGATGGTGGTGGATCCAAGCCAAAACGAACTTTAATAGACAAATCAGCACATGAAATTAGTATAGGGGCGAGAGATAGCAGTGCCATCACCAAATACAGACGAATTGTTCCATCAAAAGTTAAAATAGTGGCAAATTTGTGTAATGATTCATCAGCCCAAGATTGGGTGGAACCTGATGAGTCAGATGACAGTGACTCTGAGACTGACAGCATGGACAGTGATAGCAGTGCCACCAGCCACTACAGGCGAAAACGAGCTGTTCTACCAAAGTCTAAGACAGTGGCAGAGCTGTTAAAAGAATCAAAATTAGTCCAAGAACTGGTGGAACCAGACGTAGCGGGCTCTACCTCCGAAGTGGTGAACAGTCACTCCGATACTGGCAGTCGGACACCAAAACTAGTCCCAGAAAGGGTGGTTAAAACCTCTCTTTTTAAACTTGGTGTACCTCAAGCATCTACTGCCAAGCACATTGTTACCTCAGTCTCTACTAAAGTACTTAAGCCTGTCCTGGTCCCAGAAAGGGTGGTTCAAACCTCTCTTTCTAAACTTCGTTTTCCTCAAGAATCTACTGCCAAGCAGATTGTTACCTGAGCCAACCAGGTTGCTACCTCAGGGTCTACTAACGTAGCTAAGCCTGTCCCGTCCAAAATTACTAGTAATATGCAGAACCCTAACAAAAAGACTGAAACAAAAATCAGAATTGTGTTGAAAGTGAAACAGGAGAAATGGTGTCCAGAAGCCAAAATGAAGGAAGCAGCAAGGAACCTGAAGAAGGAAGAAATGTTACGCCAAGAACCAGTATGACAAAAGTTGTGAAAAAGAGTTATGAAAGACTATATCAGTCTGTGTGGGAGAAAGATACAAAATTCCAAGGCTGGCTTCAGCCTGTTCAAGGTGATGACACAAAAGCATCGTGTAAATTCTGCAATGGTACAGAGCTTAAGCTTAGGGCTCACAAACATGATCTGGAGCAGCATATGAAATCGAAAAAGCATGAGAAGAAGGCAGCAAGTCTGAAAATACAGAAACCAGTCACTGAATGTGGTGAGTACTTTTCTTTTTAGCATGGCTTAACAATAGGGGGGTCCCTACGTTCTTGTCATCAAGACACCTACCAGAATGAGTGGTCTTTGTAGCACTCCTCCAAAACTTCGTAGCAATAAGGCCCAATGTCCAGTGTGTGTTTTGTTGGGAAGTCGTAACCCCACCTTGAGTTCTGTATGTATTTTAGAGAGGCCCTCAAATACGTCCTTCAACCAATAATATCTTCCATTTACATCTCAACAGAATTTGATAACGATTAATAGCCAGTGGCCCGTTATTTTGCGTATGGGGGACCCAATCAGAGTTCGGGGACCAGTCATTGAAATCAACCAAGGAAGCACACTTGTGCTTCTGTAAAGAGGCATACCATAACAGTGTTAAGCGATCTTCCGTCCCAGAGTGGTGGGGAGGGCTGCGTTTTGTAGACCATGTCCTAACCAATGAACATGCAAAATTTCCTCCCCCTGTTACTTGTCCGTCCTTGGTTCATTACATAAGTAATTTTTGCTCCCCCCCCCCCCCCAACCAAAGCCCCGTTGAGAGTAAAGCTATATAACATAGCCGAAATAATCGGTTATGTAACCTAGCCACAGTAATCACGAATAATTAATGCTAATTTTCTAGGAGTCACGTCGACGAACTTGGCTTCGCGGAAAGCGGAGCTGGTCTTGGCTGCTCATGTAGCCTGTCACTCGTCGGTGAGAACAATCGACTATCTTTCTACTATCATCAAAGACTTATTTCCTGGGCCAATGGGTGAATCGGTGAGGGTAAAAAAAACTAAATGTTCCGCTCTCTTTAAGAATGTGATTGGACCTGAAACCCTGAAGGAGATAGTGGCTGACATTGGAGATGTTAAGTACTCTCTAATACTGGATGAGTCCACTGATGTCTCTACAATGAAGTTCATGTGTATTCGCATTCGATATTACAGCCCGAAGTTGAAAAAGATAGTGTGTACTGCGTTAGGAATGGTTGAAGTACCATCAACTGCAGCTATTATACTCCACGCAGAACTCACAAAATTTCTTGCAGAGTGCAAAGTACCTCTCAAAAACCTGATTGGTATTGATACTGATGGGGCAAATAACAAGTGTGGCTCAAATCACTTTCTAATTAAATTGCTGAAAGAAGATGGGTTACCCCACATTCATCTTTTGAACTGTGTTTGCAGCTTCTTGCCCTTGTTAGTTTCCAAGTCGATGGAAGAGATGCCGAGGAACCTAGAATGTATCCTCTCAGACACTTACAAGTGGTTTAGCGTAAGCCCGTTGCGAAGGGAAGCGTACGGCCAGATGTATAGGCTGATAAATCATGGAAATTTGCCCCTTAAAATTGTTGCCCCTTCAAGTACACGCTGGTTGTCGCGATACACTGCAGTGTGTAGAGTTGATGAGCAATACCTCGAACTGACAACACATTTCCGCATCGCCAAGGAAAAAGAGCAGTGCTATACAGCAAGAACTTTACACGAAATGCACAGTGATAAACGCAACCGTCTATACATTGTCTTTCTGAAACCGCTATTGGCCGACTTTCAGAGGGTGAACATACTATTTCAACATTCGAATGCAGACCAATTTCGTCTGTTTCAAGAGGTGAAAGATTTGGTCATGTGCATCCTGCGCAGGATCCTTCGACCGTCTGCAGTGTCCCTTAACGTCAACCTTGACTTTCTAATTTACTACCTTCCTGTCGACCAGGTAGACTTTGGGCATTTGTTTCTTTCTGAACTCACCGAAGCTGATCTTCCAAGCGAGATGAAAGAGGAAATAAAGCTTCACTGTCACGGCTTTCTCAAGACGGCTGCGAGGTCAGTTCTGAAACATTTACCTCTTGCCATTAATTCCCTTCTGAAATTGAGAATTCTCTTTCCGAAACTATGTTTATCTCAGACTAGACCCAGATTCGCCGACCTACCTCTTAGTGTGATTCCAGTGACAGAATTTGGAGACATGGAAAACCAGTGGTGACGCCTGCTCGAGGTTGACTGGAATGAACTTTGTGGCGAAGAACGTCCAACACACTCCACTGAGTTCGGGGTCCACGTGCTTCAGTTCTGCGACCCTATCGGAGAACCAGAATTTCAGGATTTGGCACAGTGGACAATGTCGCTGCTGAGATTGACTATCAAAAACGCAGTTGTTGAGAGAGCGTTTTCTATGATGAACTTTGTAAAGTCGAAGCTTCGGAATAGAATGCTTTTACCAATGCTAAACGCAATTTTGATTTTTCGACTGTGGATGTCTGTCAGTGGCCACTGCTGTTCGTCATTCGTACCATCGGCCAAAATGACTTCGTTCAACAGTTCCATATATTCGAAAAATGGAGCTGAAAATGCGTCTGACAGTGGACGATGTGGCAGAGCTGATGTGCCTGACGCTGACGGCGAAGAAGATGAACTTAGTGACATCTTAGAGGCATTTGGTCAATCTTAAAGGGCTATGAAAGACGGATATTCTTAATCACCGAAAATTCCACCCTGGAGCATTTTTTCCAAACTGCCCCTTTTTTTTTAGTTTTCCCGTCATAAAGCGCCTTAAAAGGTACGAACTCACTCAACAACTGGCAGCCAGAGTTCGGACAGCCATCTTGCGCTAAAGGTCAATATAATTATGATAAGTTGTAAACTTCTGAAATCGATGAGTGAGTTGGCTCTCGCAGCACAGCAACAAAATTCAATTCTTAGTTTGTCTTACGTAAAAGTATCGAAATTCATGACGCGTAGGATTCCCAATTTGGGCCACAATGCTTTCTGTTCACATGTAAAGTGGTTGAAAGTTTAAACCTCGCGAAAGTGTGTCTCATCAATCAGGAAACTGGAGATTCGTCCCAGCACGAACAAACGAAGACTGCGAACCTTTGTCTCCCTATATCGATACTACAACCATGCGGAGTCGAAAAAAATACGGCTGATACCCGGTGAATTTGAGCGGAGGTGGAGCTGGCGCGGAACATTGCAATTCGTTACCTCTACAACTAGCTCATCGCAGTACAGCCCCGGAGAAGAAAAATTGAGTGAGAACAAGTGAAAGTGTTTGATTACACTAATCATACACGCCTGGAGGCCTGCTACGGTCTTTTCCTCGCAAATGCGCGGCGGCGATGAGGGAAAGTAGACGGCCGTCAACTCAGTGCTCAGCCAGTTCTCAAATTGGCTCCACCTCCACTCAGATTTTACGGGTTATCCAATAGTCGGTGCATGGACCAAAGACGGAGGTTCTACTCAGTCTTATTTGTTCTTGGTCCCAGGGACGTATTGTGGTTCATGATAGCCAATTATGACCCTGGAATGAACTTCTGATAAAGACAAAAGTACGATTGTGTACCTTGTGTACCTTTCGTAGCTCTTTAAGGGTGTTTTAGCATCGCATTTACCATTAGGAAAAGGATTTGATCCCAAAACTTTAACTTTACACAAAGTGATTTCCATAATTGTATGACTCTATATGTGAAAATATCCCAATGATCTGATTTTTATTTTTGTATCTATGTAATAATAAACCAATGATCTAATGATCTTTTTTGTTTTTGTCTGCGGGTCACGGTCGTTATATAATAATGCTTAATTATGTCCAACCAATGCATAAAGGCTGGGACACAATTTTAAGAATTTGTTCTGGCAATAACTCTATTGCGCCAAAAAGAACCTCTGACTGAATCGAAATGTTGACATTAAAACGCCTTGGGTCACAGAGTATCATTATAGTAATCGGAGGTCCGACTCAGTGAAATTATGGGATACAGAAATTGCGGCGCACACACGGACAGTGCTTGAACTAACACAGGAGAAATCAAGCCGGTGGGCGTCCTCGTCAATAGTTTTCCCCGAACTGTTGGACAGGAAAGTAAGCACGGTAGAGCATTTTCTGAACATCGCGCGCGGGAATTTTTGTAAAGTCTCTAGAGTTCCACATGGGGTAGCGGTTTATCGCAATTCTACTAAATGCAGCCTCAAAATAATCTCTACACTGGAACTGAACTTCCTCAAGCCAGGGAACGAATTGAACGGTGGATAATGCCAGTAGGATCAAAGGACCTGAATAATGGTGAGTATTTCTATAAAACGGCCATCAAATCTTGGACAACTTTAAAGGTAAAGTTAGATTTTGGGCAAAAAATTGTCTGGCTTATTTTGGGCTTGTTTTTCAAAGGCTGCGGCTTACTTTTTTGTTCACCATCTGGCAACACTGCTGCTGTCATAGAAAGAAAGGAGTTTTGCAGAAAAGCTGTGTTACGGCTCAATTTTATTTATAGCCGCTAGCGAATGCTTCTGTTTTATATTCCATACTTTCAGCTGTGTTTTTTTGTCAAACACTGGTTGCCAAATTCTATCGAGTATAACCCAAGCAAATTTATTTCAATCGGCCTTGTCTTCTCACTTTTGTAGTTCTCGAAAAAGGCAAGATAGAGGATAGAGGAAAAAGGAAAAAGAGGATAGAGGATAGAGGAAAAAGGCAAGATAGTCCGGGAGCCACTAAAGCGTATCTCGTTTATTTCTGAGTTGAGGTGGTCAGAACGACACAGTCAGTTTGACAATAGTTTCCGGCTATATCGACCACGCTGAATCTGAATATGGGTGGGGGCAAAGGTGGAGATCACGGCTTGACCTTGTAAAAGCAAAAAAACACCTTTTTAGGCCTATAAAACGTGTAGAGACTGTTTATTTTTTTTCTAAGGTTGTACCACTCCGATTGAGTGGTGCGACATCTCAATTTGGTCCCAATATGGTCTTCTCATAGAATATGTTAAATTTTTTCCGATATATTGAATAGCGCAAGAGCTACAAGCTAATATTTATTAATTTTCCCCGAAAATCTCAAAATTCTAAGGTTCATTTTCAAGTAAACCACGTTATCTCGGACCTTTCTATAATTTTTGTGTTTTTCATTCTTTTCTAGAATTTACCTTTCGTATTTAGCTTCACATTACCGTAAAGTGCAAAGCTTAAATTGTTCGGTGAAGCCGTGTAGAGTTTTTTGAAGAAGTATAGGCCAAAAAATATATACAAAAATTCATTTTTCCAAAATGATGACGTGACACATCTTTTATGCTAGAATTTAACGCCCAATCCGAATATGAACTTTACTTTTCAACCAAATATCAACATTTTTTTTTTTCTTAATTCAAAGTGTATTTACAATGCTGACTGATTTTCAGTTTATCTGCTGATAAGAATGGGACAGTGACAGTCTCTCTACAAATCCTAAGCCAAGAACCTGCCCTGGTCATCTTCAAAGATTGGCCTCTATTAAGCCAACCTTTCAATATAGTTGTGAAAGATTAAGTGATTGTGAGTGTTTGAAAAAATTGTTTATGTCATGTGTTCCGTGGGTAACATACTGAAAGTACTATCAACAACAACAACAATTTTGTAAACGCTGTTGCTGATTAAACTTGAGGCTGGTAGTGTGATTGAGAAGCAGTACTGTTAGTTTGTAGAGCTAAGAATAGGAACTGAACGACGCCTAATGCTTGCCTTATGTAACTGTGTAATGTCATGGACAGGTAGGCTACATAACTTTCAGATTGCTGGAAATGAGTGACAGGCTTCAAGATGAAAACTCAAGACCAGGTTGGAATTAATAATGAGTTTTTAATCTCAAACTGTCTGAAGAACATATTGTGACATTTCTATGTAGACTTGGCCTATACTGTATTAGGCTAAGTTAGATCAGGGATTTTTTCGGGTATGTTAGTCTTGATGTTACTGTGACCACCTTAAGCCAATCTACTTCAAATCTGTTATTTTGAATACCCCATGCCAAATGCTGGGTATATCTAACATTTGGCATAGCCTACCCTAGCCTAGAGTTAGGGATAATACTTGTCTTATGTACTACCATCAACATAATGCACTACTTCACCCCTGCAGTAGTAGGCTACACCATGGGATCTGTACCTCAGAATTTGAGTACTACACAGAATTTGAGTGATTCTGTCGAGCATGGTTCTTCCGTGTCCGTTTACTACCTTGCAAAGCTTCGTAGGTTGATTATAATCTGGATTTACAACTATATTTGTAAGAAAATCGGAGTTTATAGCAAATTAAACAGCATATAGCAACTAAAGTTGAAACAAGATGACCAAGTTAACACTACCCTTGGACTCGGCGTCAAAATTTGGCATAAAAACATGTCCTGCAATACCATTAATAAAAAATAAAAAAAATTAGGCCTACAAATAAGTAATTAGCCTATAACAAACGAAGTTAGGATTGGGCTGCGGAGTAAAGTTCATATTCGGATTTGGCGTTAAATTCTAGCATAAAAGATGTGTCACATCATCATTTTGGACAAATATATTTTTGCATATATTTTTAGGCCTACACTTTTTCAAAAATTCTAGACGGCTTCACCGAACAGTTTAAGCTTTAAACTTTACGGCAATGTGAAGCTAAATACGAAAGGTAAATTCTGGACAAGAATGAACAACAAAAATTATTAGAAAGGTCCGAGATACGTGGTTTAGTTGAAAATGAACCTTAGAATTTTGAGATTTTCGGGGGGAAATTAATAAATGTTAGCCTATAGCTCCTGGGCTATATAAGATACCGGAAAAAACTTAACATATTCTATGAGAAGACTATATTAGGACCACAATGAGATGTCGCACCACTAAATTGGAGTGGTACAACCTTAGAAAAAAACAGTCTGTACACGTTTAATAGGCCTAGAAAGGGTGTTTTTTCTTTACAAGGTCAGCCGGATCTCAACTTGCCCCACCATATTCGGATTCAGCGTGGTCGATATAGTCGGAAACTATTGTCAAACTGACTGTATCTTTCTGACCACCTAGTTGTCACATTATAGTGGCCTGGCTCCCGGACCAGGAGTTGTTAAACGATTTTAACCACTTTACCAACCAGTTGGCTGAGTGGTTAAGGAGATCGACGTCTTTTGTTTAACTTTAAAACCATGTAGGTCAAAATGGACATTTCGGTATTAGAGCTGTTCGGACCTTGTCGCACCCAAAGATCCTTAATAGCTACCGAAGATCAACGACTCGCATCTTCTTCGCATAACTTATGAAAATGCCGAAGTGAAAAGGAATCTCTATGATTGGTTCTTTACTTTTCGACTAAGATAGGTAGCGGTATCGATAATAGATATAAAACTTTTCGACTAAGATAGGTAGCCGTATCGATAATCGATATAAAATTTCGCTCTGTTGACATTCTCATGATGATTTTTTTCTGCCTTCTCTTCAAATTGAACTAGCACTAAACTTAATTTATAGGTAGCTTTAATGTCAAAGCTGGAAATACCTGCGGAACTCATGCAGGTAACAGACCGCTATGGAGCAGAACTAAGAAGGACGAATTTCACAGGTTTTTCAGCTCTTTTTTACATGTTTTGAAAATTCATAGTGGCAACCCTGTATATTGGCTAATTTTCTAGAGGGACACTAAAAGTGTCCTTTTTGGCTGATTTGGACACTTGTCCCTAAAAATTTTGGCAACCCTGGGTTCATTGCGTGTTTATCGGATTCAAGACAAGTACCTGTAAATGTAACGACCATTATGATGAAAAGGAGCATAAAATAAGGAATTTATTGGAATTACTAATTACTCTTGTTTTACTAAGATGTTTCCTTGGGAAGAGTTTTAACTCTTCACTAATAGGTTTTTTAATCCTTTCTTATATCATGACCTTATTGGTGATGAAGGGTTTACATCTTTTACTATGGGACATACCAATCAATGGCTTCTGATGTATTTGAGAACACGGAAAATTCAGTTCCATGTCTGCTAGGAAGAGGGACGTGCAAGGTAGAATAAGTTATTAAAGGACGGCCATCTTGGAAGATGAGGCGTTAGAAACTCAAACAAATTACTTTACCCTTTTTTCTGTTGCCCTGGCCAGAATTAACCTCGATGATAAACTCTGAAGGAGTACTAAGGTAGCCCCTTGGCCGTAGACCGTAGCCCACCGTACCGTGAAAACCGATGAGTTGAACGAGCTGATACCCTAATTTTTCCTACTTATAGGTAAACGACGGCGAAAAAAACACAATAAAAGTTTCGTTATTTATGTTGAGTTTATCATTTTCGAGGAAAACAACCAACAGCGACGAAATAAAACCATACCAAGGGTTTAAATACTGGTTCTAATTTGTCTACATTTTCTTTGTTTCCTGTATGTTTAACGACAAATTACACATATATGTTACCGTGAATGTCCGCAAATTGGTGAATGTTGACATGCACCGGTGAATTTCCGAAATATCTTTTTTCTCCTTGGATTTAGTCAGCGTTGCCAGACAACTTCTTCAATTTAATGCAAGGTTTGATGATGACAGGTTGGGTTAGAATATATTAGGTTTGGTGGAGTTAGGTTGGGTTCGAATAACCCATTCCTGATATTTAGAACCAAATTTAACCTAACATGACCTAACCTAACCTCACTTTTACCATCATAGCTTGCATAAGACTGAAAAAGCTGACCCACAAAACTAATTGAATCCGAGCAGAGAAAAAGGAATTTCAAACATTCACCGGTGAATGTAAACATTAACCAGACATTCACGGAAACAATACATTTAACGTTCTAGTGGCTGCAAAGGATATATTTTTTTTCCATGCATTGAAGGGTTCATTACATATATGCATTTAAGGTACAACTGGCTGCAGAGTCAATATTACAATACATTTAGAGGTACATGATTTGTATATTTTTAAGTTTCAAACGCCTGCAAAGTCAATATTTAAATCCCTTCCTCGGGTTCCTGACCCAAGTGATGCTCAACAACACTTTTGTTGGCAAAGCCGACAAAGTGTTGCGGCAATACTTCACGCTGCCTAGACAACATGCCTTTTATAGGTTAGCTTTTTTTTCTTTTCTTTTTTAACCAACATAAAAAGTATACTTTCTTTCGATATAGGCTATGCAGCAATGAGTTGTAGTAGTAATAATTTTTAATACAGCTTACTATGGACGAGGGCCGCTCTTTACTTGCCAATCAACTCCAAGGACCAAGTTTCAGTCTCATTGAAAACATTATCGAAAGAAAACGGACCGTTCAATATCGATATAAAATTGACATGGAACGGCAACAAAAGGTCCGTGCTTTCAGTCTCTAGTCTCTACTCAATTAGTCAGGTTTTTATCTCTTCCGAAGAAACAAGTGTGAAAATCCAGTTTATCCTGATTATTTGTCGTCTTCGCTTAGATTGTCACAAATGAATTTTGATTGCCAGAGATGACTTTATTAGGTAACTAGCGTGTAAAGATAAAGCCCACCAGAAGTTGAGTTCAAATGAGTCGCGGTTTTTCTTATTTTTAGACTTGTCAAAGTGCTTCAGGAAATTTTCAGCTTAAGGCCCATTAACCAGGAGAGTTTGCTAATGCAGAAATTTAGCTAGCACTAATTTAACCCAATCGAATTTTTCAGCCAATCAGAAAATTTTATGAACACTCTGATTGGCTCAAGCTAACTATATCCCGGTATTAGTTAAATATCGTTGTGAATGGGTCTGAAAACAGGATTTGTTCCCAAATATAACGGATACATTCTGACCGCTGAACAAGACACTAATCGATTAGGATTTATACTCCAAAAGTTGACAAAAAAAATTCTCGTTAAAGTTGACATATTTATGACTTATTGATTGGTAAATCAATAAATAAAAAGCAATTTAAGCTAAATCCACCAACATCCACAATTAAAGTTCAATATTGAACAAAGTCAAACTTTTATATAATTGAAGGTTTTCATACAGCACTTCAAAGATTTTTTGAGATTCCATAAAATCAGTTGATAATTTAAACAAGAAGTACGCACAATTACAAAATTTGGATTTAGAGGGGGGTGGCCGAGGCCTAATAAGACGTTAAACTTAAAATGACTAGAAATTAACCATGAATGAAGAGTTGAAACTTAAAACTAACACCGATCAAATAGTTCGTGGTAACGAACTGTAAGTAAGGAGCGACCCGGCTCAATGGTAACCAAACTCTAAAAAACGGAATTTTGATACCAATAGATACATCAAAACAATCAGATTTTAATTCTGATTTAAAATATATAAGTTTCATCACGTTTAATCTTACCCATCAAAAGTTACGCGCCTCAGAAAATTTGGCTGATTTTCGAAAAAAGGGGGAAAGACCCCCTAAAAATATATAGAACCTTAATGAAAATCACACCATCATATTCAGCGTATCAGAGAACCCTGCTGTAGAGGTTTCAAGCTCCTATCTAAAAAATGTAGAATTTTCCATTTTTTGCCAGAAGAAAGATCACGGATGCGTTTATATTTTCTTTTTTTTCCAGGGGTAATTGTATTGACTCAGTGGTCCTAGAATATCGTAGGAGGGCTCATTGGAACAGAAATTAAAAGTTCTAGTGTCCTTTTTAAGTGACCAAAAAATGGAGGGCAACTAGGCCCCCTCCCACGCTCATTTTTTCCCCAAAGTCACCCAATTAAAATTTTGAGATAGCCATTTTGTTCAGCATAGTCGAAAATCTTATAAATATGTCTTTTAGGATGACTTAATCCCACACAGTTCCCAGGAGAAGGGCTGCAAGTTATGAACTTTGCCCATTGTTTACATATTGTAGGCTATTGGTTATCTGGAAGTATACAGACATTTTCAAGAAGGATTTTTTTCTGGTGGGGGGGGGGCTGGAGGAGGGGGTTACTCGGGAGAATCTTTCCGTGGTGGATGTTTCTTTGGGGTAAGGGACATTTTTATGAAGGGGGCGCCGGATTTCAAGCATTATTTTAAAAACGATAAGAAATTAAATTTAAAAAAACAAGTTTTTTCAACTGAAAGTAAGAAGCAACAGTAGGACTTAAAACGAACAGAAATTATAACATATATGAGGGGGTTCGCCCCCAAGTCAATACCTCGCTCTTTACGCTACAGTTTTTTTTTAGTGCTTTCGAAAGAGCTATCTATTCTAATTAAACGGCCTTTGTGATTCAGGGGTGTGTGAATTAAACAAAATTTTAGCTTTTAACGTAAAGGGCGTGGTATTGACTAAGGGGAGAATCCCCTCATATACGTAATAACATATACATAATAAAAAAAAACAATAAAAAAAAACAAGCGATACGGCTCAATAGTAATCGAAACTTTTAAAAACGGAATTTTGATGTCAATAAATGTATCAAAAGAATGGGCTTATAATGCTGATTCTAAATATATAAATTTTATTAAGTTTAGTATTACTAAATCAAAGGCTACGAGCCTGAGAAAATTTACCTGATTTTTTAAAGTGGGGAGAAACATCCCCTACAAGTGAAAGAATTTTAATGAAAATCACATCGTCAGATTCAGCGTATCAGAAAACCCTATTACATAGATTTCAAGCTCATATCTACAAAAATCTGCAACTTTGTATTTTTTGCCAGAAGAAAAATATACGAATATAGTAGTTCGTTAGTAAGTTAATTTGTAAATTACGTCAGAACCAAATTTAGAGACAGCCATTTAGCAAAAGAAAAGTAAAAAAAATTATGCAAATTTTGTTTACTTATTCAATGACGGTGAGCCAAAATAAAAGCTGCATTAACTAAAAAACGATCAGAAATTAAATATAAAAAACAAGTTTTTTAAACTAAAAGGAAGGAGCGACATTAAAAATTAAAACGAACAGAAATTATTCCGTATATAAAAGGGGCTGTACGCTAAAGTTTGACTTTCCTCTATTTTTGTTAAACAATAAAAAACTTTAGCGTAAAGAGCGAGGCGTTGAGGAGGGAACAGCCCCTTTCATATACGGAATAATTTCTGTTCGTTTTAAGTTTTAATGTCGCTCCTTACTTTCAGTTTAAAAAACTTGTTTTTTTTATTTAATTATTATAAAGAATGAAGCTAAACTTATAACGGATAGGAATAACCATAAAAAAGAGCGGCTTTGCCACCCGTCAAACGACCCAAAACACTAAACCGCTTTTACCGAACTGAAACTGCACATTACTGAAAACTAAATAGATTATGTGAATTGAAAGGTTTTTTTTACTCATTTGAAAGGAATATAATTGAAAAAACAAGAAAAGGTAAAGAAAATAAGGTCTTTCGAAAACGGTAAAAATAAATTTAATGTTACTAACGTTAAATGTCGAGACATTTCACCACAAACCTAGTGTTGGCATCCATCAAACTCTCAGGAAGGCTAGAATGTTAGTTGCACTTCAGTGAAAAGAAAAATACCTTAAATTAAAAGTCTGGTATATCAAACTCTTTGTCTATACATTTGATAAGAATAAGTTTAAAAGAAAGGTACTGTAACTAAATTTTTTTAGTTATTAGACACAAAAACAAATTGACTAACACAAAATATATTGATATAAAAACAGAATTTCTTGAATTTTGTGTAGTATTTAATATTGTAGGCTAATGTTAAAATGAAAAAAAAAATGTCAGTACCTAGATGAAACTCTAACCTTCTATAGATCTAAGGGGTGGCAAAACCCCCTGTATTTGCTATATTTCATCTTCCACTCTGGCTCCACTCTGGCTCCCTTTTTATTTTAATTTCTATTTGTTTAATATTCCATTTCTTCCTCCATAGCAGATTACGAATGTATCGGAAGCCACAATCCGATTCCACTTATTTTTAACATTTAACACCAACTATTTAAATTCTTTCAACATGTATTATTCATTTATTTTATTATTATCCAACTATTTTAACATTTAATCACTCAGGACCATTCCCTAAATAATCCCTGAACGATAATGGCTTGAAAGACGTACATGTCAACAGAAGTCCAGCAGGGAATAGGAAGGAGTGGTTTTGGATGGGCTCAAGGGTTTCACTTTGGGCCCGTAAACCAGTCAGATAAGAGTTCCTTGTATGGAGCTTAGTTCCAACAAGATTTAACATGACGACCATTTGTGACGACCATTTAGCATGACGACCATTTGTGAAGTATGTAGTTGACATGAATCGATTTTAGACTTTTATATTGCAATAGTAGTCTCAGATGTGTCATCCGCAACCTCAGAAATCCTTATATACCGCATTCTGAGGAAATAAAAGACCACTTCTGAAACACGTATTTGATGCATTCTGATTTTGTATTCTAATGGGGTTCTTATGCTTATTCCAAATATATAAAATTCATCAAGTTTCATGTTACTCATCAAAAGCTGCAAGCGTGGAAAGATTTGCCTGGTTTTCGAAAAAGGGGGAAAAATCCCAGAAATTCAATGAATCTTAATCAAAATGATACCATCGAATTCAGCGTAATAGAGCATACTGAGGTTTCAAGCTCCTTTATGCAAAAATATGGAATTTTGTATTTAGGGCGAGCGTACCCAATGATCCTAGAAGATTGGGAGAGGGCTCATTAATACGAAAATTAAAAGTTCTAGTGCCCTTTCTATGTGAACAAAAAGACTGGATGGCAACAAGACCTCCTCCCACGCCCATTTTCCCCCAAAGTCATCCGATCAAAATTTTGAGATAACCATTGTTCAGCATGGCTGAAAGGTTAACTATAACTCTGGGGATAAGATGAACCCCACCCCCTGCACCTGGGGAAAGGGATATTAGTTACGAAACTTTCCCATTGTTTACAAATACGAGTAGTATTTGTTATTGGGAAGCATACAGACATTTTCAAGGGGAGGGGGGTCTGTAGGGGATGGATTTTCAATGGTGAGAATTTTCTATGGGAAAGGAAGTTTCCAGAGATGGATTTTCTTGGGGAAATTTTACACGAAGGAAACTTACCAGAATTCCTTTAAGAAATTCATTTTATTTGTCTTACATTCCCTTTTTTCGACCGAATTTTCCATGTGGAGATGATCCAAGGAAATCACCCGTCAGCAATTTTCAACAGGATTATAATCGTCTGGGGGATATTGCCGTGGCGGGGGGGGGGAAGATTACGCGGGAGAAATTCTCCATGGGTGAATTTTCCGACAGAAAAACGTTCCATGGGGGAGGGGGAGGGGGGTAATTTCCAGGGAAAGTATTTCATGGGGGATTTCCGGGATGATCTGAAAACGATCAGAAAACAAATAAAGAAACAAGTTTTTTCAACTGAATGTAAGGAGCAACATTTATACTTAAAACGAAAAGAATTAATTCCGCAATTTAGGGGGACTGCCTTCTTTTCAATATCTCGCGTTTTACACTAAATTTTGACTTTTTGTTCCAATTCTTTAAGAACAACACCTGAAAGGCAGGGGCCGTTTGACTGGAATTAGACACTTTTTTTTAAGAACTAAAACACTTTAGCTTGAAGTGCGAGGGATTGAGGATGGGGCATCCTTCTCATATACTGAATAATGTCTGTTCCTTTTAAGTTTTAATATCACTCCTTGGCGTTAGTTAAAATACTTGTTTTTTTTAAATTGCAAGGACGATTGTAGGAAACGAAGATGGTTTTGCTGCATAAGAGACCATTTGTCCCAAGATTTTCAATTAAATCGTTAAATAAACTCGTTCTTCAACAAGCCGAGGTTATATGTTATGTCCAATTCACATGCATATTTAGCTAGAGATAAATGTATAGCCTTAATTACGACTAATACTAGTACTACTAACAACGACTTATTGCAGCGCCAAACTGCCTGAGGCCAACACAGATGCGCACACCCCTCTTCCACCCCAGTCAATTCGAAGCTTCACTTATTACCGCCTCCAATGAAACTCCAATGTCCTTTAGATCCTTCCTAATGACCTCTTCATACTCCATTCGGGGACGACCCGCTTTTTGTTTGGCACCAGCTAGATGGCCAAAAAGCGCATTCTTTGGCAACCTAGCATCTTTCATCGCTCTAGCCATTTTGCTTTACCTTAAACCTCATATCCTCCAGAGAATTGATGGCCCAAAGAGCGTCGACAAAGCGTCGCCGAACCTTTGTTTCTTTTGACCATGAGTTATCCGAGAAAGGTGGACCTTAATATTTCTTCGAATGCATAAATGCATAGACACGTTTGTGCCACTTTTGGCACTTTTTTTGTAAAGTGGCACTTTTCAGGAAACGTGACACTATTGGGACACTTTTTAGTAAAAGTGATGTTTTTTTTTAAAGCAGCACTTTTTTACCGAAAAGAATTAAAAAAAAAAAACAAAGGAAAATTGTCAATGTAGAAGCACCAACATCCTTTCTTCTTTTATTTTTCCATCTCTCTGTTTTCAGATTCAGTTAGATTCAGATTCAGTATTCATAGCAAAGTTCTATTGCTATGTTTATGCTCCTTCATATTAATCATAAATATACCTCATAATAAAAATACCTCATGTTCGATGATTATGCCTCATTATCATCACATTGATAGTAGTAAGCGGCTAATGCATTGAAAACCTACCCGCAAACCTACGCCTGAGGCATGGATATGTGTGTAGGTTTTCAATGCATTGGGTTACCAGGGCCATTTGCAAAGAGGTACCATTTCTATAGAAGCTATAGTAATTTGAAATATCATATGGAATTTGCTTGAAGGTATATACTTTGCGTACGCCCCCGTACCAAACAGGTTGGGTATAATCTGTTTTGATTCAAGGTTTTCTGACACAATTAACTGAATTTCTATTTCATAATATAAAAGTTATTTTTTAGGGTAAATCCGTGTCGGAAAAACCGGTGTATCTTTTTAGATGCCAATTACTTTTTGTATATATTCAAGTTTCAAATTAGATTCTTCAACAGTTTTGAATAGTTTATTGAACATAACACAACTGACATTTTTTGTAAGCATTTACTTAGAAAATGGATAATTCTAAGCAATTTCTGGTGAATAGACATTTTCTCATTATTATAATAAAAAAAGAAATTGTCTTGTCATTAAGTTAAGGAAGAAATTCTTTCCTTAAACTAGAACTAAGGCTACTTATATACTTAGAAGCCTATTGTTATTTAGGAGCTGAAACCACTAAAAAATTCTCTTATAGGGTGAAACTTTCGGCGGCTTTTTTTTTTTTTTTTTTTTTTAGGGGTGTTTTTTAAAATACTTCCAGGCCAGTCTGCATTTACGGATTTATTTTTATAATTAACATTTAACCTTTTTTGTTATGTTTTTGAAAATGTGATTATATCTATTTAAAAAAAAAAATTTTTTACACTACTTTAAATGCCTAACATAAACTGAATTATTTTCCAAACCCAAAATGCATTTTTTTTTCATTTTAAATTATACCATTTTTTTCCAATGAAGTGGACACGTGCAATATCCCCCCTTCTGAAAAGAAAGCAAGATATAGCGAAGGTATATTAATGCAAGCTGCAAGACCATCAATAATCAAATTCGCTGCTAGAACTACACACGACCTGGACCAGCCAATGGCCGCGAATCTTTTAATGGCAAGGTCCTCTGAAACCAGCGTTATCTCCATGTCAGCTGGAAGGAACTTGAAAAGGGAATGGACTGCTTCATATAATGCCTCAGCCCAGCCTACTGAAGATTGTGAGCTTGACCTCCTTCAAGTTTTGCCAAGGAGTTCAGATATAGAAGCCCAGTCAGAATTTGTAAGTATATACATAATTTTTTTTGTTTCTATCCCTATTTTCAAAAAATAAGGTAAATTTTCTCAGGCGCATAGCTTTTGATGAGTAAAACTTAAAATTTGTTTCTAAAAACTATTTCATTTTCTTTCATTAACCAAATTAGCGGTATATATAAAGGAATGCTTATCATGCATTTCTATAACAAAAAAAAACCTTACCTCTTAAATTCTAACCAAGATAAATTATAAGGCAATAATTCAAATTTTAATTTTAGAAAAAAAAAAAATATTTGAAAAAAAAAAAACGTACACAATTTTCTGCCAAAAACTTGACGCGCACTTTTAAAATTGTATTTTTGAACTAAGGGCATTTGCATGTATCCCCTACGTATAAGATCTCCCATCGCTTTTTATCCAATTTGAATTCTAAGTGGGTCCCTTGCAAAGTGGACTTTGAATAACCAGATGCCTATCTTCGATAAGCAATTTACACAAGGAAAAAGGTTTTTTGATAATTTCCAAATATGTCTTCCCAGCTATGTCAAGAAACATTATTTGGGCGAACCCGTTTCTGGTCATTTCATTGAAACACTTAGATGTTTTCGAGAAAGAATTTGAGGCTGTTCTATTTGAACAGTGTTGTGAAGTCCGATCCCCCCACCGTTAAAGGCTATCGATCCTCCTACATCGACGGAAGCTTCCGGTGCCAACGGGGCCTCCCCGGGAGAGGGGAGGGGGGGAGGGGAGGGGAGGAGGGTTCTAAAAAAGGACCATCCAACATTTTAATTGCACTTTAATTGTTGATATGGATGGAGAAAAAAAGTTCTTCTCTCTTACAAACATTTATCTAGCCCAGGTCAACTTCAAACAAATCCGTTGGCAAAAGACACAGGAAAATACGGATTATTGAGAAGGTAGCACCTTCAACCGCCGACATATGGGATTCGTGTCCGTTAACTGAAGGCGAGGAGCAAGTGTTCATAGAGCATACCGCGTCAGTTGAACGATGGTCAAATTTCATTGAGAATTATAATGAAGAGGCTCAAACAATCGAATTGGACCCATATTTTGCCGTTTTATTTAAAAAAAATTTTGAAATAAAACCATTATTTTTTTTTTATCAGGATGCGTGTTTATTTGGTTTTTTTTTCAGGGGTGACTGCATCGACCCAGAGGTCCTAGAATATTGAGAGAGGCCTCATTCAAATAGAAATTAAAAGTTCTAGTGTCCTTTTTAAGTGACCTAAGGATTTGGACGGCAACTAAGCCCCCTCCTAGGATCATTTTTTTCCCAAAGTCACCGGATTAAAAGTTTGAAATTGCCATATTTATTCAAAAAAATCTAATAACTATGTCTTTGAGGATGATTTAATCCCTCACATGCCTGGGAGGAGGACTGCAAGTTATGAGCTTTGCCCATTGTTTGAATTTAGCTTTGGTTTTTGGTGATTATACAGACGTTTTATGTTTTTTTTTGTGGTCGAGGGAGGGGTAGGGGGAGGGAGTTACGTGGTAGGATCTCTCCATGGAGGAATTTTTCATGGGGGAAGAGAAATTTTCTATGTAGGTGGTGTCAGATTTCCCAGCACTATTTAAAAACGATAAGAAACTAAATTTTAAACTAAAATTTAAACTAGAAACTAGTTTAAATAAATAAAACTTTCAGTTGAAAGTTTTTCAACTGAAAGTAAGGAGCAACTTTAAAACTTAAAAAGAACAGAAATTATTTCGTATATGAGGGGGTTCGCCCCTTCGTCAATACCTCACTCTTTAGGCTAAAGTTTGTTTATTGCTTTCAAAAGAGCTATTTATTCTAATTAAGCAACCTTTTTGATTCAGGGGTCATTTTTAAAGAATTGGAACAAAATTTGAACTTAGCGTGAAAGGCGAGATGTTGAGGAGGAGGGAACCCCCCTCATATATGTAATAATTTTGGTTCATTTTAATTTTTGGTGTTTCTCCTTACTTTCAGTTGAAAAAAATTTGTTTTTTTATTTAATTATTAACAAGCTTTTAAACGTTGGTTAAATTTCATTCATAATTATAATGAAGAGGCTCAAACAATCGAATTGGACTCATATTTCGCATTTTTATTTTAAAAAAAATGTTTGAAATAAAACCATTAGTTTTTTTTATCATTTTGTTGTTCTAACTTAAGCTTCTAAGAATAAGACCACATTTTTCTGACAAAAAAAAAAATATATATATTTTAACATGTTCAGTTGACGTTATGAAAGACATAAGGCAATGTAACTTTTTTTCTTCTTCTTTTAATTGTTCAGGTGGTGGTGGTGGTAGTGTACAATGACTATGAGAAATTGAAAAAGTTTATTAACTATAACAAATTGACATAAAAAATAAAACTTTTTTTTTGTACAGATTAAAAATATAGCACCACCAGTAACATCATCGGGTGATGAAGCAAGTATATTTACAAGACCACTTCTGTCACCACTATCAAAGTTCAGGATTGAAGCCACACTGGTTCTTGAGAATTTGGAGTGGGAAAGAGGCTTCCTTAACGATGTTTTTGGGGAAATGGCCAGCCTGGATGACTTAAGCTGTGATATTGACATGCTTGAGGATCCGGGGTGGACAGATAGTTTCATGTGTGAATATTTAGGTGATGATACAAGTAAACCTGAACCGGGTCCTCATAACGAAATTCCATCAGAGGACAACACAGGCTGGCTCGACCAATTGTCCCCAAACACCTTGGAATATGTACTAGGAGATATCATGCCATATCCTCTCAATGTGATTGAACAGACTGGGAGTGGTGTTATTGACAATTCTCTGTCACCCGCCACCATTCCACTTAATGCTGTAGATAGAAGTAGTAATACAACAGCAACAGCACCCCCTCTTCCGGATTTTTTTCTCTCCAACTCTGCCTTGCATCACACATTGGTCTACAGCGCCAAATTCGGTGACCCTTTCAACTCTCTAGTGTCGGGGGATATAATAACAGACCCCCTGGCCATTACACATTCATATACTGATAAGATTCGAGCCATTCTTGAACAACACAGGGGGGTGTGGGGAGTGGGGGTCAGTTTAAAAGCATCAATAGCACTAAAAATATTTTTTTTAAATGAAAGTGCGGGTGAGATTTTTTCGAAATACTTGCAAACAGAGATGTTGGCAATACACCCGCATTTATCGAATTATGGGGAGGTTTTTCTAAATAGGGATAATAGCATTCAAAGTAAGTGGTAAAATTGTAAAGTGGGGGTTAGTGGATCTATGGTTTTTTTTATTTAAATTTTAAATTTTAACATTTGTAGTTTTAAAATGTATTTTTTTGTAAGAGGGGGCCAGTGGTGCGGGGTGGCAAATTAATAAAAATATCATTCAGATTTAGAGGGATGTAAGGGTATACAACGAATTTATTTCATTACGAGGCTGCAGTGTTTCAACTATGCGTTTTTAATGGTGGCATACAGACCACTTCGAATAGATGGCACTAAGAAAAAGTTGGATAAAATGGCAGTTAATCGTAGGGAGGGTTCAAAGTTCCCCAAAGTAAATTTTAATTGTTTAAATGGTCAATATCCCGTGACACTAAAAGGAATAGATATTTTTGAGCGGGCTAATGCACATTTAAAGATTGGTGTCACGGTGTTACAGTATGAACCAGAATTTTAAGAGGGTCAGCGTTCCGATAAGATGGGTGTAATATTTCCAGTGCGGGCTCCTTCAATTGAATCAGTAGAACATTGGGTGTGGCTTCTATACACCCCACCCACAGACTCCGATTCAATTGGTCATTTCAATCCAATTACGGATATTAGTCGGTTTCTATGTGAGGGTAAAAAGGGGGGCGTGGGGGTGCTTGCTATTACTGTCCAACATGCTTCTCAAGATTTCGCTCTGATTTAAATTTAAAGCTTCACATGAAACACTGTAAAGGTCATGGATACCAGGCTGTGGAGACGGTAAGCGGAGATAGAGTGATCTTACGTTTTAAAAATTTTCAAAACACGCTCCTGCAGAGCAATAAGATCGCTTTGGACTGCGAGGCTAAGCTGACTGACGTGTGCGATCCGTCAACTTCAAATCGTGTTAAAATACATGAAGCCATAGGGGTCTCTTACGCTCACTCGCAACGAGATTCCAATAATACCATGCAAGTGCTGGAGGTAGTGGAGATGTTGAGTGACGGTGAAGACTGCATACGCTTGGCATTGGTCAGTCTAATCAAAAGAGCGAACGGTGCACTTTCGCGCCTTCGTTATACAAACTATCCTATGGTCCTATCACCAGATGACATAGTGGCCATTAAAAATCGTAAAATGTGTTGGGTTTGCAAGGGAGAATTTGATGATGGTGTTGGGAATGGGGGGAGGAGGAAGGTGATCGACCATAATCATTTGTGGCAGGAAATTACATCGGGAGGGAGTAACTTTAGAGGGGTAGCACACCAGTCATGCAATTTAAACGTTAGACAACAATATTTCGTACCTGTTTTTATACACAATTCCAATTACGACTTAAAGTTTGTTCTTCCGGCGTTGGCCCGCATTGCCAAGGGAGGAGTTGTAGATGACACATGGATAGATGGTTATTTTTCATATAATATCATACCCGAATCATCGGAGAAGCTACTGCTGCTAGAATTCATGTGGAAAACAGTTGACAAGGGTAACACGTGCCTGAATAAAATCCGTTTTTTAGACTCGTTCAGCTTCTTCCCCAAATCTTTAAGTCAATTGAGTCAGGTACAGAAAAGTGATAATTTTGATAGCTTTCCCCTCCTCAAACAGCACGTCCCCGATGATGAAATGTATGATTTATTAACATGTAAGGGTAAAAATTCATACGATTATTACAACTCTGGCTTAAGTCTAGATGATACGTAATCTACACCCAATGAGTTCTTGTTCAAGTCTTTTACTGAGAGCGAGTGCGGCACGGGTGATTATGAATTTTCTAATATAATGTGGGCACATGATAAGTGTCATGATGGGTGGGATGACTGTAAACTATACTTGGGCAGTGATGTACTCACTATTCTGGATATTGTGTTCAAAAATACGGATAAAATCTATGGGGACTTTGGGTGGTTTTTTGTTTATTATTGTTCCATGCCTCTGCGATGGTTGGACTGTATGATGAAAACCAGAGAAGAAGAATTAAATCTGATTACCTTTGGGGAACTGCCCCAGCTTGATATACAACCACTTAGGCGTGGGTATGTCTGTCACTGAAATTGTATCTTGGAAACTGATACGAGTTAGGAGCACATCGATAAAAAGTCAGACGCAGTTTTTTTGGATATGAATTCTCTTTACCCATCGGCAATCTCTCACTACTGTTTGCCGTGTGGCAATTATAAATGGCTTGAAAATCGCTGTGCTTCGAATTTCCCCGACATTGCCTGTGTTGAGGAGAATAGGGCACAGGGATGGTTTTTTGAAATTGACGGTGAAATACCCATGGAAATCCATGACTCGGTAAAAGGCTTTGTTTTTCCGTGCATAAATAGACCGGTGGGTAGGGACTCTCTGAGCCCCTACAATTTATCTTTAGTAGAGGAGGGGATTATGCACTGGGTACCTTCAAAAAAAAAACTAATTGCCGATCTCAACCCGAAACAGAATATCGTTGTTCATCACGTGCTATTGAAATGGATGGTGTCCAATGGTTTCAAGGTCACAAAGATTCATAGAGCCCTCCAATTCGATCAAAAGCCTTACATGAAAACGTTTATTGACACCTTTGTCAGTAAGCGTTCACAAGTGAAAACGAAAGCTGAAAAAGAAGTCTATAAACTCATTTTGAACTCAGCTTTCGGTAAAATGTGCGAGAGCGTACGAAACAAAAGTCGATGTGAAATTGTAACCAACCCCAAAGATTGTGCTCGAATCATTGCGGATCCAAATTTCACATCGTTCACAATCATAGACTCCAATATGGTTCTCCAACATCGCAAGACAAGAAACATTGTATTAAATAAAAATATTGCGGGCGGAAGGGCAATAACTGAAATATCCAAGAAACTCATGTTGTCATTTTATTATAATGTATGCAAGGTACAGTGGTCGATTGAGGGACAAGTTCAAGTGTATTACGGGGACACTGATTCACTCCTGTTAAAAGTAAAAACTGAAAATCTATTGAAAGATTTGGAAAATAGCGAGTACATTAGCTCACGAATGGACTACACTAATTGGGATGAATCCCGCTACCCAGAGCTAGTGAAACGCCAGGCCCCAAATCAATTGTTAATGCTAAAATCTGAAACGGGTAGCGATCTGATATCCAGTGGTGTGTTTCCTGGACCGAAGGTATACTGTGTGGAAACGCACGGCACGGATATCAAACAAGTTTGCACGGGGGTACCTACACACTTTGTAAAAAATAATTTCGACATGAGTGTGTATAGAAACTCTGTGGAACATAGTTTAGTGCCAAGGGCGAAAGTCATGGCGATTCGCTCTTTACAATTTAAAAACTACACAGTTAGAGTTGAGAAAAACGCCATGTCTGCCATATCGGACAAAGTCTCTGTACTTGAGGATGGTGTGAAGTTACTACCACACGGTCATTATTTAATTACCCCCCGTTTTGAATTAAAAGAGTACAGAAAACACCACGGAATAAAAAAATTAAAATAAATTCACTAAAAAAAAGTTTAAATTGGGGGGGTGTGTTTTTTTTTTTGGGTCCTTTGGTTTTTTTTTAATTCTTTTTTTTCTTTAACAATAAATTTTCAATGGGTGTGTGTGTGTTTGCAAGGCAGATCAATTTCCACTTTTTAAGATGAGCCCGGGCCGGGCCCCCTCTCAGCGGCCGCCCGGCGCTTCCCGGCCATCCCCGCGACTGCCCCCCGGGGGGAGGGGGGACCCCAAAATTTAAAATGTTGTAAATAAAATTGTATGATATTATTTAACAAGTGTGTGTGTGTGTGCACACTAGTCCAATAAATGTTGTATTTTTTTTATAAATAAATAAACAGAAAAAAAAAGTGTATTTATTTAAGTGTTTTTTTTTTTTCTAGTGGCTATTTAAATGTTGTATTTTTTTTTTGTTATAAATAAATTTAAAAAAAAAAGTGTATTTTTTTTATTCATGTTTAATGTGCCTTTTTCAATGTAGTATTTTTTTTTTAAAGTATTGTAACCTTTTTTATGTATATAATAAAAGAAAATATTATTCTTTATTCTTCTTCTTCTTCTCGTTATTATTCTTGAACGGAGTAGTAATAATATGGAAATTATTTAGTCATCAGACAGCCATAGTCTACGGTTAGCTGTCCAGGTGAACTGTTGAAGTGGACATGTATCAATTTAAAACAGCATTCAGATCGTTTCTGTGTGGACCGTCAATGTCGGGCAAAACAACACTCTTAACTAAAATAATTAAAAATTATGATAAAATGGTTGTGGAAAAGCCGAAAAAAATCTACTATTGCTATAGTATTTGGCGGGAGTCATATGATAGAATAAAAGCGATTGCCACCATCACCACCATCGGGCTTATGCAGATACAATTCATACACGGACTTAATGTTTTCAGCCCTATTGAACAAAACCCTTGGTGAATCATTGATGATCAGGCTGAATATATTGATCAATGGTCCCAGGAAATGCTGTAACTGTTCACCGTTCACTCTCATCATGAACAGACTTTCATTAATCTAGTTCTAAATTAATTATTTCATCAGATCAAGTGTATGTAAAGATTTGCAATGAGCTACATCTACTATCTCATATACAGAACAGCTCGAGATTCTCTCTAATGCATGGCTCTCAATAGACAAATAGACGCGGAAGCCCCAAAGTTTCCGCTCTCAACATACGATAATACCACTACAAAACACTATTGTAATAACCTCTTTGACCTTAACCAAAATACACTCGAGGATTTGCCTGTAGTCACAGATATTTTCGACAATGAAATTACAGTATGTCTCCCCGTGAACACTAAAAAAACCTATTAGTTGATATCATGACACTGAAGAAACTACATGAAAATAGACATTTGTTTTCAGTTCTAAGCACTTCAAAACCTCAGCTTAGAAAAGCAATACTCAAACACAGTATTGAAAACGATTTCATTAATCTAATATCCGAACTTTGTTTAAATTTGATCGAGGGTAATGTTCAAGTGCCAGAAGTAGTTAAGCAACAGGCAAAGCAACATCGTTCCATTGTACGTACAATGGCCTCTAAAAAGAAAGGAAAGAATTTCAAAAGGAAACGACTTCTTCAGGCGGGCGGTAGCTTTTTCACACTTTTACTGCCAATAATTGCAGGACTTGTAAACAGTTTTCTCTAAGGAGAGAGAGAGAGAGAATGGCAAAACCCTATAAATTGACTCCAATAGAACTCGCTCTCTCACCCGTCGAACACTTTGAGAACAATCTGAGTAAATTCCTTGACAATGAAAATATTGAGGATGATAAAAAACTGCTTTTACTTCAAGATGCACTTCGCCGAGTGGACAAACACAAGTCCTATCGCTCGAAGCCCACTGCTGCTGGTGCTGATCCCAAAAAAGAATCATCTCCTCTGGTTGGTGGGGGTGGAAAAAATTTGAATATGTTTTATTTGTTTTCTTTTTTATTTAATATTTTAAATCTAATCCCCCAATAATTTCGTGAACAACTAAAACTACTCCTACCCTTTCTCTTGGAAAGTGATCACATTCAAGTTGAGAGTATTTGAAGAGGGATAGTAATTCAAGGCAAGAGCTATAATCATCTTGATTTAATCTATTATATGGTTACAACTCGTAAGGGACTAGTATCATTTGACACTCATCTATACAGCTTTCTAAATACATTAAACTTCCCCAAAAGTATTATCGTCAATAGACCAATTCAAAAAAAAAATAATTAGCATGCATCATCGTCATCATCAACAACAACAATAACATTGTCACAATTAAAAAATGAACTTGAAGAAAAAGATTTTAAATCAATTTTGTAAAATAATAGCACACCGCTGATAGCTAGACAAAAGCAAAGACGTATCAAGTCATCATCACCACCAACGGCCAGTATACAAAAGGGTAGCGGACGTTACACAACGTGTTTACTTCAAAATGGTTGAAGTTCTGAAAGTTGTTTATGAAAATATTGGTGAGGTGGGGAGTTTAAGTACCCCCACCACTCTTTCCAAAGTCACTGGTGTTCACACTAAAAATGTATAAGACTATCTACAAAATGAGTCAAGTTATTCTCTGCATAGAAATCATAGACTTCGTGCCAATCAATATCGTAAAACTAAAGCCTTTGACCCATTGCATATAATGCAAGCAAATCTCCTGACACTAGATGAACTCCAAAGACGTCACAATACACCGTACAAGTGCATCCTATTTGCAATAAGTGTTTATAGTCGTTATGCATATGCAATTCCATTGCAATCAAAGAGAGGTGTTGAAGTTGCTCAGGCCATTGAAAGTATTTTCCAAAGGGATACATATAAAAAAAATCTAAACAGACCACGGTGATGAATTTTCTAATCCCAATGCTGAAGAACTGCTAGAGAAATTTAACGCACTTTTCTTTCGTAATGATAGTCTTATAAAAGCTGCAATAGCCGAACGATTGATAATAACTATTCTATTTTTAATTTCAAGATATTGTACATTGAAAAATACACCGGCTTTTATTCGTGATCTTGATAAAATCATGTTGATTTATAATCAATGACCTCATCGATCATTGTCCAACTCTACGCCAACGGAAGTTCATCATTCTGATCATGATACAATAGAAAACTTTCTTAAACAGTATTCCAATGAATCGTTGGCTGTCAAGAAGATGAAAAATAAATTCACTGTTGGTGATACCGTTCGAATTAATAGAACAACTAATATTTTTGAAAAGGGGAATTACTTCTGGTCCACAGAACTTTTTAAGGTGGCAAAAATCCTAAACACTAAACCCATAACTTATCGCCTGCGTGATACCAAAGATGAGGAGATTCTCGGCGGCTTTTATGACTATGAACTACAAAAATTTAAAAATGCCAGTGATATCTATCAAATTGAAAAGATATTAAATACATGTACTCGTGGGGGTAAGAAACAGTTACTTGTTCAATGGCTAGGATACAACTCGGATTTTGATTCTTGGATCAGTTTTGAAGATATTGACAATGCCCAATGATTTCTATGTAACTTTCATGTCCAACGTTTCCGATCCTCTCTACAATGACTTGAATACGACAAGTGATTTTTGAACAAAACTCTCACCCGCCGTCAAATTTGACCGTGCATATGAATTTGCTCTTGTCGACTGTATTCTCAAAAATACCTATGACATCCTGAGAAAGGATCTTAAATATGAAATAAAAATTAGACCCTATGATTGGCCACCACCACCAGGTGATCAAGAACAAATTCAAAAAATCAATTGGATGGATTATCCATATGTTGAATTACCCTACGAGGAGCTCACCTGCATGAATGATTTATGTCGTACTATCAATAAAAGAATTTCTGCTCGTAAAAAAGGAGCTTTTCATTTCAACTATTCAAAGGAGGAGGGCAAGATCTACATTGGTTCACCCATTGCCAATGAAAAGCTTATTCTCAATGATAACCTAAAGGACGTTCTTGGCTTTAAGCTCAATATAATCAATGGTAGAAGTGCTGGAAACACTAATTTCATTTTTGCTGACTACCCACCTGCCTTCTCCACGGACAATTGTATATTTCTCTACGCTTCATTTGTGGAAACATTTCGGGTTGGTAATTCAAATGTTCCCCTCCTACGAGTTCTTGAACGAAAAACCAACCAAGAACATGTTCATCACTACAATATAAAGCATCTTCAGTATGTTCCTGTAAACACTTCCTATTTGGAACTCTGTCAGTTAACACTAAGAACTGAATTAGGTGATTCTCTAGCAATTTCAAAAAGCTTAGCAGTGATTACATGTTATTTCCGACCTATTTTCATCGACGACAGCACAATAACCTAAAATGAATTATAGAAGAATTCCTTTCGTCTTTTCTGATAGTGATTTTTATGTTGATAAGTTGACGCCACGTCTAATGGACACTGGATTGAACTATTAAGAGCGGCGGACTAACATGTCTGGCTCTAGTAAGGGTCGCTAGTTTGCTAATCTATTTTGTTCTGCACTACCCCTTGCCAGAAAATATCTTGTACCTGCTGCATCAAATTTTGCTGCCTCCACACTACAGGACTGGGGGTCGGGCAAGAATTTCAAGGAGAGTGTTAAGGAAAATATTAGATCTTCAGCAAGAGCTGTTGGTGAACAATTAAAATCTCGAGAAACTGGGGAGGGATTGAAAAGGATGCGTTCACGTCATTCACTCATCAGTGTCCACCCAGGCAGGAAGCACAGGACATCAACAAGGACTTTGAGAAATAAAACAACGAGGTCCAATAAGTAACAGAAAAAGAAGAAGAAAAAGAAAAAGATTGTTAGATCAAAGAAGGATTTCTTCTCTTAAGATGCCTTATCTCCCCCACAAGGAATAATATCCATCAATCAGTTCCTCATTGAATCTATTCAATGCTGACAATGTTGATGTCAGTGTCAAGTATGGCTACTATGAACAATATCACCCTCAACAACCCCTCTCGGAAAATATACAATTTCAAATATTTTACAATGAAGACTATTTCATTGATTTGGCGTCAACATTTATTGATTTGAATGTTGTGGTGAAGAAAAAGTCAGATAATACAACTCCAAATGCTGGCGATGGTCTCTCCTATGAAAATTATTCTACACAACCTATTCAAACAAATTAATGTATTTATTAATGGAACATTGGTGAGCACTAGCAATAATTTATCAAACTATGCAAGCTACATACAATTTATGATGATGACGTCAAAGGCGTACAAGGAGATGAGAGGACAATCATTGGGCTATGAATATCAAACAGGTGTTGATACTGACAGTGAGTTGACTACTGCAGTGACCCAGGAGTATCATCTAGTTGGGAAACTAAATCATGAGATATTCAATATATCCCAATGGCTACCCCCCAATGTCAAGATTGACATAAAGTTACAGATGGCACCATCGAATTTCATTTTGAGAAAAACACTTCCTGCAGCAACCGATGCAAATGTCATTATCACATCGGCAATTCTCCACGTCCGAAAACAACAAGTTATGAGCTCCGTTGCATTGGCAGTGGAGAAGCTAAGAGCCTATGGTAACAACATTAAACTTCTTGTCCCCCATACAATCACCAATCAACGTCACAGTGCCAACGGCTCTTGTAGCTATAGCGATTCATCATTTATCAATAGAGAATTCACATCAAAATTGTCTTTGGCCTTTGTGAAGAGTGGCAGTGCCGTTGGATCCTGGACTGAATCCCTCCATGATTATAATTTTTTCGATCTATCTAGCCTTGTGTGTAAAATGAATGGTATTCCACTGTACACTCTATCATTTGACAAAAAATCCTATAGAACTCTGTACGAGTTGACCATGCAATCCCTATATCATGACTCTCATGTATTTGAAAATGGAATGACCGATTCAATATTTTAAAAAAATTACGAGGTTTTTGTTTCCGACTTGTCAGGCACACAAGATATGAACATAGTACGAACAGAGAATGTACGTTTAGAGTGTATATTTGCCAATGCTCTGACTGAGAGTATCACACTAATATCACTGAGTCAATTTGAAACCTATTGCGAAATCACGCCCGACGGCAGTGTTCTATTAGACCTAGCACCCTGAACAGAAATCAAATAATCAACGTATTTACAATAGATCCATAAATGTCCCAATACAAGTCCCATTGCATACCCTCGGACTTGATTGAAAAAATTCCAAGTGTTAACAATATCCTAATCATTGTTAAAAGCAGTCCATCGACTTTGAAGACCGGTCATTGGCTATGCATCTTTCAAACAGCAAAGAATATTGAATTTTTTGATCCTCTTGGCCTATCGTATAAATTCTACGCTCCATACATCACCAACTTTATTGAAAGTAGTGGGAAAAGTATTATTCAAAATCAACGAATAGTACAGGATTTAACAACTAAGGCATGTGGCTTTAATGCTCTACTCTTTTTCATGTTCAGATGTCTTGGCTACAGCTACAACCAGTTTCTCAACATCTACGTTGACTTACCTCAATTGAACCACTTCCTAGTCGAGAATATACTTACAAGTATATTTAATATTGATTTTACTGCCCTAAGAATAAACTGTTCTAAAAATGTATGTGAAATTCTTTATTAATCAAAAAAATTTATATACATGATAAAACGACTTTTCTACTCTTTAGATTTCATCCACTACTAGGTATTTGTCGACAACAACTAGTGCAGGTATATTATCTGAATTCACAGTGTACTGATCATGATGTAGTGCAATGTCAGGGTCACATTTTCTACAGTAGAGTGTGACTTCACTCTTGTCATATCTCTTTGTATAGTCAATGATACTATTTTCATTCATTCTATAGAATTCACATGTTTCAATTTGCCTATTTGAAGCAATTTCACAAACAGTGTCCTCAAGTGTCGATTCACATTCCGTCACAGCCAAATAAAAATCAGTGGGCTTATAATCATAACACCCAGTGTCTTCACAACGATGACGTAGAAACCATATTCTTTTGTTGTTCCAACAGTTGAATCGTTTACCCGGTTCCTCCTCCCAGAACAATCTATAACCACGATGATCCCAATCTGGTATCAATAAACTAAACTCACGGTTAGGATTCTTTCCAATCATACCGTGATATGTACTTTCCCACTGCGTGCATTTATCATAATGACAATTGGAACATAGGTGGGCTCTAGGGTGAGAGTTGCACACCTCTTCAAGACAGGAATTACATCTTTTAATTTTTATAGCATATCCTCTATGCAATTTACGCGTGTTGCATAATCTACACTTCTCATCATATTCCTCAATCATTGTGCAATTCTCACATGATGACCAACTGCCCTGTGTGTACATACATAACGGACATGTATTGAACATTTTGTCATGTGTTAACACTCTCACTGCCACAATGAAACTGAGCTAGCAACAACAAAAAATTTTCTGAGAAAGAGAGAGGAGTAAATCCTACTTGAGCACAATCTTTCTTATGAAAAAAGTCCTAAATTTCTAAACTAATGTTTAATAGCATATCCACAATATCATTTTGCCGTGTCGTGATCAATATATCAATAAATTGTGTAATTGCATTTGGACCACGATGTAGAAGCTTCATACAATAGTCTAATGATGGAGAATCAGTTTTCATTATATCGACAAGCATTCCTAGAGAAAATATCTACATTTGAATATACAACTCTAGAAAATCATCATATATAATCAAATTTTTGTCAATAATAAATAGATTACTCATGATTAGCTATTTCTCGAATCTATCAATTTTTTTTTTTTATTTTTTTTTTTTTATTCCTAACTCTCTCACGATAAACTTCAGACTAAACAGAATTTCTTTTTGTACTCTAGAAAATATACGCATGTCTACTATAGAAAAAGAAAAAAATATCATTGATTTTGAAACAGTTTTATTGAACATAATTACAATAATAATATTCACTGATGCAATTTGTTCTCATCAATATATTTTTTTAGGACATCTAATGCTGGCCGAAGTTTATTTATATGGAGAATATTCACTTTTCCAGCAAATCATAGTTGCTCCTCCTGCTTAAATTTGCTTAATGATATCACGTATCTCGCATACATAATGTCCCATTCAAGACATAGTCTACAGCCCGCGGTTATTTCCACAGCTACATTAGGTACTCGTATATAGTTGCTGCTGCTGCTGTCGGTTCCATCATTAATCTCCAATAATGTAAATGCACCACTCATTTTTTTTTTTCACTAATATCCTTGCAAATAAACTATTATCTTTTAATTAAATTATATTAATAATATTAATTGTAAATAAAAAAATTACTTTTATTCAAATCATAATAACCAATCAAGTTATACTCGTTCCTCTTGGCAAAGGTGTAATGACCTGTAGAATAGGACTACCAGAAAAACCTGTTTGTACGGGGGCCTGCGCAAAGTATATACCTTCAAGCAAATTCCATATGATATTTCAAAATTACTATAGCTTCTATAGAAATGGTACCTCTTTGCAAATGACCCTGGTAACCCAATGCATTGAAAACCTACACACATATCCATGCCTCAGGCGTAGGTTTGCGGGTAGGTTTTCAATGCATTAGCCGCTTACTACTATTGATAGCAGCCATTTAATAACAGCCATTTTGGAAACCTGCTGATTAATCACCACCAAAAAGGATTGGGCACACTTCCACCTTTCAGCTATTTCCTGGTCACAAAGTTTTGAGTGTGATAAGTGATAATTTCCTCAAGTTTTGTCTCCCATGTACCTCAAACGAAGGATATCCAACAGTTTTTGCCGAATAAATTATAATAGGGTCATCCATAGCTGCGATCTATGTTCGCGCCATTCTCTTCAGTACTTTCAGAGAAAAGCTTCAAGTACCCAAATGTAATGTGATAATCCAGATAGTCCATTGTGTAGAAAAACTGGATGAACAACTCTCAATGTAGAAGAGTATTGCTCTCCCTTTTTTCCATTTTCTAAAAGAAAAAAAACTCGGACGGCTTTTTCTCTTTTCTTTTTCTTTCCTTTTTAGCACTATGAGCAAAGACTACTCAGAACAGAAAGAGAAATAAGTATTCTGTAGGACGAATTCCCATTTTATACAGTAAGCACCATTTGCGCTTTAACAGGTTTTAAGGGGAGGACTGGAAAGTTGACAAGAGTGGAGGTGCTGCACAAAGCAGAGAATTAGCACGCCTAAATAAAATCAATATTACTTTTTTTAGTCAATGGATGGCATTAGAGCCGAATTTTCATGTTTGAAAATTAAAAGATGCGGAAAATTGCGCGGAGGTGATCCCAAGCGGATTGGCCAATATTTTCAATTTTAAAAGGTTGTTGGTACCAGCGCGAGCGATGCAAAGCATCACAAGCAGCAAATTTTAGAAAAATGACACTTTATATACGAAAGTGACCTATTTTGCCATCCCAAAGTGGCATAAAAAAAAACCTGCTGAGTGGCAACCCTGAGCATAATCATTATCTATCAGTCATAGCTTTTTTCCTCTTTTATCTGCAACCCTAGTTGTTCCAAATTGATCATCGCTAGAAACTGATGTAGCTAAGCAAATGTGCGAGCAAGACACAGATCCTGCAAGAGAGTGGAAAAACTGAAAAACATTTTACCGGCTTTTCAACTTTTGCTGGTTGGTCGTACAAGAAGTCTTCTTTTGGGAGAGGGGGGGTGTATTAACATCAAAAATTACATTTTGATCCTAGATTTGAAAGGTCAATGTATCGAAAATCATTTGGCTAAGAATAACTCCGTTTTTAGCAATCTTTCTAACCTTCAGCAATTCACAAAATAAGAACTCAAGCAGGGAGACACGTAGGTGGGGGGCCTTAAGACCCCCCTCAAATCCTAAATTTTCTTCAATTCCCGCATAAATACCTGAGACCAAGGGTTATTCTTTAATTCAGTTTTTCAAGAAAAGAAAATACTCACTTTGGTACAGTCGTAAGTAGGATGCTGCTAAACGAAGAATAGACGTTTTGTCCAATTTGCGCGGAGCCTGTGCAACTGTTGGGACGAGGGTGCTCAACTCGTTAATAAAACCATTCAGCTTGTCCCGTCTCTGCTTCTCCGCAATATTGCGCATTAAACGACTTGAACTAAAAAAAGAAGCGTTCAATATTTTTGCTTTAATCCAGAGTTAGAATGTTTCATCTCAACCAGATTTTATAATGCTATAAACACAGAGCAACGCTATTTTTAGCGGCATCTGTGCATCTTATCTCTGTAAGCGGAATGTACTTTATGAAACAAAAAATCGCGACGAAAGGAAGAAAACGATGACAATTAACAGCCAGTGAAAAAATTGAAAAACTATGCAAATATTTCGGTCAAGACCTCCGCTTGACCGTCCTCAGTGCAGAATAAAACTGATAAAAATATAAAAACCAAACCTTAAAATAAAAACACCAAACTAAAATTGGACGACCCTTTCCTAGTAACGGCGAAAGGGTAACTGAATAAAAAACACAAGTCTAAATGGCATTTCAGAATTTCATTTTGCGTAAAGCACTTTTAAAGGATGATCGCTTTCTAGTTTGATTGTTATCGGAGACTCTATTCGGTTCCACAATATAACCTTGTGGATCTATATAAAAACGATCAGAATTAATAATTTTGTCATAAATGGGACTTAGAAAAATTTCTCCAGTGTCCCTATTGAGAGCTTTTATTCAGTTACCCTTTCACTGTTACTAGGAAAGGGTCGTCCAATTTTAGTTTGGTGTTTTTATTTTAAGGTTTGGTTCTTATATTTTTATCAGTTTTATTCTGCACTGAGGACGGTCAAGCGGAGGTCTTGACAGAAATATTTGCATAATTTTTCAATTTTTTCACTGGATGTTAATTGTCCTCATTTTCTTCCTTTCTTCAGGATTTTTTGTTTTATCATGATTAGCCAGTGTGGTCTCAAAAATTATTTGGAATGTACTTTATATCGCTAATTTATTTTTATAGATAACTTTATTTACTTATCTTATTTATTTAGTTTTTAATACAATTTTATTTTTAATGCTTGTTATTTTATTGAGATACTTTAGAAATTTCATTTTATTTATTTAGTTTAGAGACAATACCTATAATCCATAGTGTTGGATAAATATGCAACACTAAGGTAGTAAATTCCAATCACAGCCTCCAACGCCGTGCTAGACAACCCTGTCACATAAAGGGTTACGGTAACGTAAGTATAGTCGAGAGGAAATTATAATTGGAGGCAAAAACCCCCACACTTCAATATGGTAACCTCAGGTATTCTCTATGCTGAAGAATAGCAATTTAGGGCTCCAGGTTCCATAGGCATACATGAGTAGAATGTGTCATATGGATTTGCATAGAGCTTTATACCTTTCAAGGAGAGTGAGTAACCCGTCGCAATGTTGTATGTATTTGCATAGACCTATACACCTTTCAAAGAGAGTGAGTATCCCCTCACAATGTCATATGGATTTGCATAGACCTATACACCTTTTCAAAGAGCACGATTACACACCTTACCAAGGACAGTCAACTATTACTATGAACGATACATGCATTACCAGACAGGTTTCTGAGTCAATGCTTATTTTCTGGTTGATTCATAGATGTATAGGGGATTACACAAGAATCTGTGTGTAGTTAACAACTAATATTTTTGAAAAGGGTAATTACTTCTAGGTTCAATAGCCGAATTAAACTTCCGTTGGCTAAGAATGCTTCACGGATAATTAAAGAATGAGGAATGGGATGCTATAGTTAGAATTGTTTTAAGTTGAAAATTGTACAATTTGCGTAAAAATAACTCTATTTGCAAAAAGGTATTAAATTGGTTAAGCATGCCTCACGGGTAATTAAAGAATGAGGAATGGGATGCTATAGTTAGAATTGTTTTAAGTTGAAAATTGTGTCATTTGCGTAAAAATAACTCTATTTGCGAAAAAGATATTATACTGGCATAACTCTGCAAATGAATTATCTTAATTGGTAATTGAATAATAGGGGTGAAAATGATCTCAATTTTTGATTGGATTGTATGAAGGTGGTAAAAAAGGGTTAAACTGATTACCAATTAAGGTAAGCCCGAAGGGGTTGTTAACTCCTAGGCTATTTATTATAAATTTGCAATAGCATCAATCTATGGAAATGGTTAACCACGCTAAAATTACCTCGTGAGTTGACCTATCTTTAGTTCTCCGACATATTCTGTATAATAAACGAATACAGTTTTAACAATGCCGTCATTAAAAAATATCCTATAACATTATAGCATTCTAAAAAGATGACACTAATAGAGATGTAGATGCCAAGCTAAGAATTTTAATAAAGAAATTCAGAACAATCCTTAGAAATAGTTGGAAATCAAGCAGTGAGGTGATTATGAGTATGAACCATCAAGGACAGTAAGCACCATTGACCCTAACCACCAAGATCCTCAACCTCAGAAGCCTCACCATACCCCAACCTCCAAGAGACCCCCTACCCCTAACTTTTTGCCCCCTCCTATTTTTTATACTTTTTTTATTTTTTTAACATCGTATTTTTCAACTTTTTTTACATGCAAAAAGTTAGGTTAATTTTGGTTCACTTAGAGTGGCGCCACTCTAAGTGAACCTAAATAAACCTAACTTTTTGCATGTCTCTCTCTCACTATGACTGTGTGTTTGGGCGATTGTGCTGCCATCTATAATCCGTCTAGCCTAAATTCAACACACCTTGTGTCTGAGCAGGTGTGTTGCCATCTATAACAACATGAAATATGCTTGCAGCTGTACCAATCGTACTCTATGCGTCACGATGAGTGAACCTAAATGAACCTAGCTTTTTGCTTGTCTCTCTCTCTCTCACTAGGCCCCTGAGGCGAATTCAAGAAATAGTTTGTTACTTACTTACTTACAATTTTTTTTTCCATAGTTTCTTGAATGAAATTTCTGTATTGTGTATTCAAGAGGTGAATTCAAAAAGAGTTTGTTACTTACTTATAATTTTTTTCATAATTTCATGAATGAAATTTCTTTATTGTGTATCCAAGAGGTGAATTCAAGAATGAGTTTGCAACTTACTTACAATTTTTTCATGATTCCATGATTGAAATTTCTGTATTGTGTATCCATGAGGTGAATTCGAGAAAGAGTTTGTTACCTACTTACAATTTTTTCATAATTTCTTGAATGAGATGTATGTATTGTGTATCCAAGAGGTGAATTCAAGAAAGAGTTTGTTACTTACTTACATTTTCTTCATAATTTCTTGAATGAAATGTCTGTAATGTGTATCAAAAAGGTGAATTCAAAAAAGGAGTATTTGCTTGCTTAAAATGTTTTCATTATATCTTTAACGAAGTGTCTTTTTTTTGTATAAATAAGGTAGGTTCAGGAAAGAGTTTTTCACTTATTTACAATGTTTTTATAATTTATGGATTAAAATTTCTTTGTTGTGCAGCCAAGTGGCGAATCCAAGAAATAGTTTGTTATTTACTTACAAGTTTTGCATAATTTCCTGAATGAAATTTCTGTATTGTGTATCCTTGAGGAGAAACCAAGAAACAGTTTGTTACTTACATACAATTTTTTTTATAATTTCTTGAATTGAAATATCTGCATTGTGTATCTTTGAGGAGAAATCAAGAAAGAGTTTGTTTACAATGTTTTTCATAATTTCTTGAATGAAATTATCGTTTTGTATGTCCAGGAAGCGAATTCAAGAAAGAGTTTGTTTACAATTTTTTCATAATTTCCTGAATTAAATTTCAGTATTGTGCATTCAAACGACTAATTCAAGAAAGAGTTTGTTACTTACTTAGAATTTTTGTCATAATTTCTTGAATGAAATGTCTGTATTTTGTATCCAGGAGGCGAATTCAAGAAAGAATTTGTTACTTACTTACAATTTTTCATAATTTCTTTAATGAAATGTCTGTATTGCGTATCCAGAAGGCCGTTTCAAGAAATAATTTGTTACTAACTTACAATTTTTTCATAATTTCTTGAATAAAATACCTGCAGTCCGTATCCAAGAGTTGACTTCAAGAAAGAGTTTGTTGCTTACTTCCAATTTATTATAATGTTCATGAATGAAATTACTATAATGACAATCCAAGAGGTGAGAACAATCAAGAGTTTGTTACTTACTTGCGATTTTTTCATAATTTCTTGAATAAAATAATCTGTATTGTGTATCCAAGAGGTGAAATCAATAGTCTGTTAAATACTTGCAATTTTTTTTTATTTCTTGAATGAAATGTCTGTATGGTGTATCCAGGAGGAGAATTCGAGAAAGAGTTTGTTACTTACTTACAATTTTTTTCATAATTTCTTGAGTGAAATTTCCATATTGTGTATCCAAGAGGTGAATTCAAGAAAGTTTGTTTTAAAAAAATTTCATATTTTCCTGAAATAAATTTCTGTATTGTGCATTCAGACGGCGAATTCAAGAAAGTTTGTTACTTACTTATAATTTTGTCATAATTTCTTGAATGAAATGTCTGTATTGTGTATCCAGGAGGCGAATTCAAGAAAAAATTTGTTACTTACTAATTTTTTCATAATTTCTTGAATAAAATTTCTACATTGTGTTTCCTAAAGGTGACTTCAAGAAAGAGTTTGTTACTTACTTAGAATTTTTCATAATTTCTTGAATGAAATTTCCGTATTGGGTATCCAAGAGGTGAAAACAATAAAGAGTTTGTTATTTACTTGCGATTTTTTCAGAAGTTCTTGAATGAAATATCAGTATTGTGTATCCAAGAGGTGAAATCAATAAAGAGTATGTTGCTTACTTACATTTTTTTTTTTAATTTCTTGGTTGAAATGTCTGTATTGTGTATCCAGGAGGAGAATTCAAGAAAGAGTTTGTTACTTACTTACAACTTTTTTCATAATTTCTTGAGTGAAATGTCCATATTGTGTATCCAAGAGGTGAATTCAAGAAAGAGTTTGTTTACAATTTTTTTTTCATAATTTCCTGAATTAAATTTCTGTGTTGTGCATTCAAATTGCGAATTCAAGAAAGAGTTTGTTACCTACTTAGAATTTTGTCATAATTTCTTGAATGAAACGTCTGTATTGTGGATCCAGGAGGCAAATTCAAAAAAGAATTTGTTACTTACTTACAATTTTTTCCTAATTTCTTGAATGAAATTTCTGCATTGTGTATCCAAGAGGTGACTTCAAGAAATAGTTTGTTACTTACTTAATATTTTTCATAATTTCTTGAATGAAATTTCCGTATTGTGTATTGTGCATCCAAACGGCGAATTCAAGAAAGAGTTTGTTACTTACTTACAATTTTTTCATAATTTCTTGAATGAAATTTCCGTATTGTGTATCCAAGAGGTGAAAACAATAAAGAGTTTGTTACTTACTTGAGATTTTTTCATAATTTCTTGAATGAAATTTCCATATTTTGTATCCAAGAGGTTAATTCCAGAAAGAGATTGTTACTTACTTACAATTTCTTCATAATTTAATGAATGAAAGATTTTTTGAAAAAAACAACACCACATATTTACATAAAAATAGTACTTAAAGTTCACTCTTAAACATCCAGAAACGAGGATCCCATGATATAGAATAGTTTTTACCGTGTCTTGTCTATTCATCGCTCTCAGGTATATGCTTAGATATCCATTTCGCAAACAATCTGACCTCTTCTGTAAGACGGTGATAAGCCCCTTCAAATTTAGGACACTTAAATTCTTCTAGATTCAAAAGTGGAATCCTAGGGTCACACTTTTGAATTAAAACTTTAATTTCACTATGCAAATTTCACTGACTTCCACCTGAACATTTCTCAGTTCCTGACCACTTTTATTAAGTGGTGTAATCACTCTATAGTAGAATCCCAGTCTGTTTATACGACGTAATGTAGTACTCCACAATCTTTTATCATACTCAAACATAATATAGTTCACTATCCAATGATAACAGTCAATTTCTTCGAGTTCCATAGACAATAATAAAAATGCACATTCAAATATAACACCAGAAGATGATTTTTTTAAACCGATATATTCTGTGCCATACAGTCTTATCATCTTGGAAGCTATTAATGTAGTATATAAGTAGAGAAGTACATCATCAAACTTTTATACCTTTGCTTAAGGTTGAATGGAGTTATGGCTAGGGGGATGAGTCCTAAAACCATCTGAATTAATTGTGGGGAGGAGTCATAAAACCCGTAGAATTCCTTACAGGTAGGAGTCATAGAACTCTCGGTATCTATTGTATGTAAATGAAGCCCGGAAATTACAATTTTTTCATAATTTTTTAAATGAAATTTCTGTATTGTGTATCCAAGAGGTGAATTCAAGAATGAGTTTGTTACTTTCTTACAATTTTTTCATGATGACATATCCAACAACGGATGATGATAAAGAATCTATTCATTCTAATAGATAGATTTGGTCAATGCTATCCGACGTATCCGACAAATGATATCGATAAAGAATGTTAATAAAGAATTTGTTCAATTGGATACTTAAATTATGTTAGTGTTATCAAACGTATCTGTCAAAAGACATTGATAAAGAATTTATTCACTCCGATTCTTAGATTTTCTCATTTTATCCAGCTTATCTGACAAAGCATGTTGATAAAGAATTTATTCACTCTTGTGCTTAGATTTTGTGAATGTTATCTGATGTATCCGACAAAAGAAGTTGATATAGAATTTATTCACTATGATACTTAGATTTGGTCAGTGTTATCAAACGTATCTGTCAAAAGACATTGATAAAGAATTTATTCGCTCTGATGCTTAGATTTTCTCAATTTTCTCAATCATATCCGACAAAAGACGACGATATAGAATTTATTCATTCTTATGCATAGATTTTCTCAATTTTATCTTTTGTATCCGATAAGGATGCTGATAGAACAAATTTATTCCCTCCCATACTTAGATTTTGTCAATGCTATCCCATGTATCTGTCAATAGATGTTGATAGAGAATTTATTCATTCTTATACTCAGATTTTCTCTATGTTAACCTATCTATCCAACATACTGATGTAGGCAAATTCCTTTTCTTACATTTCCGATGAATTAGAAGACATTCTAAACGTTTAATATGCTAGCATACTCTAAAAATAATGAACACATAACAATGTAATGCATAATATATTTTTAATGAAATAATCTCATGTAGAATATCAATACAAAAAATTTATTATGATACATTTTTAATAACAATGATCAACTTTGGACATTTTCCATAAAATAGTTCACCATGTTCTCTCTTGATATTGTAGCTATTGTCTTCTCTTAGCTCGTAATCAGTAGAATAATCATTATTCCATTTCGAGTAATACACAATTTCTACTCGTGTGTTACCTAAAAGCTCAATATGCGTTTCGTCTTTCGTATTATTTGGTTCATTGACTGTTTGATCAATGGTAGTAACGTTTGCCGGCCCTTTGTTTTTTATCGATTCACCTTTATATTCCTTAGTGATATATTCTACAAATGCCCTTTTTATTTTTCCGGCCTTTTCATTGTCTATTACCACATTATTTTTACAAAGGTAACAGTTTCGGCATGTAAACAAGATATTGTTTATGATATTAGTAGAAGAGTAGGCCTTTCTTTTCCTCTTTGCTTTCATTTGAATGCTAATACCCGAAAGCTGACGATATGGTTTAACACTGGGTCACATGTTACCACAAGCACTAGCAAGAAGATGTCCCTCTTCATGAACTATTATTTTTATGTTGGCATTCTCTTTTGAGTGCAATCATCTCCGGGGATCTCAATCTCGCATATCCACCATCATAAGAGCTGAATTTTTTTGGTACTCCAAAGAAATTTAATTCCTTACTGTCATGACAATGCACGCATGCGTTTCCGATAGTGCTACTAAGTTGAATAATTTCGGTCCAAAAAAAAAATAGTAAAAAAAAGTATTGCTTCAAACATTATTTTTCTAATAGTAAAAGTCACGAGTAACATTTCTATCTCATTCTCATTTTGAATTTAGAAAATATTAAATGTGGTTTTTTTATGTTTTAAGTATGTTTCATGTTATTCTAAGAGATGCAAAAAAAAATTTGAAAAATACCATGTTAAAAAAATAAAAAAAAATAAAAAAAAAACTTCAAAAAAAGTATAAAAAAATGGGAGGGGGCAAAAAGTTGGGGGTAGGGGGTCTCTTGGAGGTTGGGGTATGGTGAGGCTTCTGAGGTTGAGGTCCTTTTGTGGTTAGGGTCAATGGTGCTTACGGTCCTTGATGGTTCATAAATCACCTCACTACTTGATTTCCAACGATTTCTAAGGATTGTTCTGAATTTCTTTATTAAAATTCTTTTCTTGGCATCTACATCTCTATTACTATCAACTTTTTAGTATACTAGAATGTTATAGCATATTTTATAATGAGAACACTGTTCAAATGGTACTTGTGTATTATACAGAAAACATCAGAAGTAAAGGTAGGTCAACTCACAAGGTCATTTAACATAATTGAAACAGATTTCAAGATTGTCATCTATAGTATATTCAATGCTATTGTGTCTGAGTTTGTATCTTTGCTGGTAACTTGGAAAAAGTTTCTGAATTATTTTGAGGTCTTTTCCTGTTGTTGTTCACCCTCCAAAGATAGATTTTTTGTCAAATAGTGTATGTTTGACCTTCTCCAATTGTTAGAATAAGCCCTTTTCACTGTGTATTTTCACCAGCGCCATCTTCTTTCGCAGGTAGATTGGCATGCCATCTATAATTTAAATTCTATATAGTGCAATTCTTTGATTCCTCTTTGTTAAGAAGCGTACTGGGAACTAGCAAAAGAGGGGAAGAAACGTCCCGCAAGTGACGTAGTACCTACAGGTATTAAATTACCTGTAAATGGTGGGGAACAGTTGAGGGGATCCTTCCGCTTCCCTTGTTCCTAGGTTCCTTCATTTTGCTTGTACTTTTTCAGCGCTCGTAGATTGCGTAATGTCATTCCGTAGCAAAATGGCGAGCGTGAAGCTTGTGTTAAATGCTGTACTGAACTTTGTTGAGCGGGCGATGAAGGCTGGAAACCCGATAGACAGTATTGTCAAAAGTGCGGTATCACATTTCTCCGATGCGGATATATTGGAAGCGAAAAAGGTGATTTGGGATGAAGCCGAATATGCAACGAGAGTGACTGCAAGAGACAAAAGTTCGGATAATGTCATTGACATAATGAAAGTTTTTAAGATGTGTGACGAAAAAAACATTTCGCTCCCGCGGTTCGTATTATACCAACCTGATGACGTACCGATTATTCCAGGCGAAATAAGTGCAACTTTGAAGAGAAAAATGGGAGAGCTATGCCGAAAGTTCGACAGTTTCGTCGAGTCTGAGTATCAGCTGCGAAATTCCTATCAGTCACGCGAGAATAACGGAAAACATAAACAGACTTACGCCGTAGTTCTCAAAAATCTGCCCCAAGGACTGACTGATCCCGAATCACGGAAAGACTATTTAAATGGACTTTGCGGACAGACAAACAATGACTTCGTCGAACTGAGGCCTCGTAAGAGTGCTTGGAGCGTTCTCGTGAAAAACAAAGTGACCGCCGATTCCATTGCACAGGCTATTACCAGTACCGATAATTCCGTTGTCGCGAGAGTAAAAAGCCCCTCTTTCTTCGGGATAATTTACCACGTCCCTGCTAGTATTTTAGAACAGGACTTACACAGTTTAGTGTCGAAATGTGTCGAACCTTCTGGAATAGGCAAAACCAGGTCATTCAAACTGAAGTTTGATTCGCGTGAAGACCTACAGAGTGCAATCAAGTCTCCCCCCGTGATTGGGTATGAGCGGCTGCCGAATCACGAATACAAATTTATGCCATTCCAGTGCTACAAGTGTCAAGGCTTCGGCCACGCAGCAAAGGCATGTCCAAATCCGCCAAAGTGCTCCCGTTGCGCTGGGAAACACTCCAGCTCAAAGGACAATCCCTGCCAGAACCCCCTCAAATGTGCTCTATGTGGTTCGGCAAACCATCCCTGTTACAGTTTTTAATGCCCTGAAGCACAGAAAGCGTTAAAACAATGAATAATCTTGAACTTAAAGTTGTATCATGGAACATGAATGGTAGAGTTCTGGCTAAACTACTTCTGGTTGAGCAATTAGTACAAGAATATGACGTAGTCTTTCTACAGGAGCACTTTCTTACAACAGAAGGACTTCAACTTTTTGAGGTCAATGACTGTTCCAGTATATTCAGTGTTCCTGCAAAGTGTTCTGGCAGAGGTAGACACTCTGGTGGTATTTCGATACTGGTACACAGAAGTCTTAATCCTTTCTTTTACAAGGAGTCTGATTTCTTCATCGGTGTCCGAATTGCTGATACAGCTCTATTCTGTGTCTATATACCCACGGATTATCGTGACGATAAATCTGATGCAAGATTCAATGTTGCTTGTGGACAGATTTGTGAAGCAGTTGACGGATGTGTCACGCAAAAAATGTCATGAATTGTAACCGGAGATATGAACTGTAACCTGTGTGACAACAGTCCGAGAACTCAGGTTCTGGTAGCTTCCTGTGAAAGTCTCGGTGAACTTGAAAATTACCTGGACTACACGCATATACACAACTCCGGCTCTTTATCCTCCCTTGACTCAATACTCTGCTCTTCAGATGTGAAGACAAACGGAAAATGTAGGGTAAAATTAAGCATCTGTGCTTCCGACCACCTACCCATCTCGAATATGTTCTGTGTCACTAATAAACCTACTCGCCCGATGAATGTCACCGTAAATGGGTGGTAAAATATGAGTGGGGAAAAGCCGACTCTGCGCTTTTCAGGTCCGTGTATGATAATATACTTGAAAAGATAAAGGTCCCATTTCAACTGCTTCAACAAGGTTCACCTGTTCCCGATAATGAGAAGCAGATACTCCTGAACAATTACTGTGCAGAAATTACACATGCCCTACGCTGTGCCGAAAAGGCTGCAGTTCCGACACGAAAAGTTCGAATCGGAATTGAAAATCCACAGTGGTCTCAGAATGTACAGTTGTCCGAGTCTTGTAGTCGATCTAAATTCTGGTATACACTATGGAACGAGTGCGGGCGTCCTCGTCAAGGTGTCTTGAATGATATCAGGCTATATACTAAGCGAAAGTTCGCCAAGACCCTTGCTAAAAACCGAACTGACTTAATGGACCAGAATTGCAAAGTGCTTGAAGGTGACCCAAATGCAGTCTGGCAGTATATTAAAAGAAAAGGAGTCCGAAATCTCGCAAAGAAGAAATTTTGCCAAGTGAAAGTGATTGGAATAAATATTTCACCGCCGAATTCTCACCGCCGAACAAGGCTCTCGAGAAAGAGTTCGAAAAAGAGCTCGACTCCCTCCTAGCGTCAAATGAACGAAGTGTCGGGTTCGTTGTTACTGTCTCTAGTATCCGTCATATGCTATCTAAACTGAAAAAGAAGTATTCTCGAGGTGATGATAATATTTGTGGAATGCATCTGGCTATTGGGGGTGACAATGTGTTAAATCACCTTGCTCTTATGTACAAGATGATCTTTAACTGCGGTCTTGTCCCCGATGTTTTCTGTGTTGGCGTCGTTACACCAGTTTCCAAAAAAAGGAATGATCCTGGGAACTGTTCATCATACCGCCCCATAACTGTTTCGCCGGTATTCTGCAAACTCATGGAAATGCTTGTTTTTGGTGACCTAAGTGAAGCTTGTTATACTCCCGATTCGCGATTCGGGTTTAAGAGTGGTACTAGTCGCGAGCATGTTCATTCGTTGATAGCTAATCTTTTGCTCAGTGCTCACGATAATAATGATACACTTGTTCTAGCAAGCCACGATGTGCAGTAGAGCATTTGACTCCGGTATCCACGCACATATACTTAGTTCTGCTTGTAAACGCGGAGTTGACTGTTCGGTCGTCGTTGTATGGAGGAGCATGTATAGGAGGTTGAGAGTGAAGATTAAAGTCCCCACTCATCGTGGTATGGTGGTATCCACCATAGTTATACCTGTCCGTAAAGGTATCCGGCAAGGCTCCATTACTTCCCCTTCTATATACAACAACAGTATTTTCGTCCCTCTAGAATCTGCCAAAACGTGCTGCATATATTTAGGTATAGACGTGTCGCTCATCAATTACGCTGATGATATACTTAACGCAAGTAGGTCTGTTTCAAGGACTGAGGATAACTACAATATATTGAGTGATGAATATGCTAAGATTGGGCTAGCTTTTAATGCTGCCAAAAGTGAAGTAGTTGTTTTTCGTCGCAACGCGAACGATTCGACCCCGATTAGCGTGCTCCTAGGCAATACTGCGGTGAGCTCAAAGCCATCTCTCACTTACCTTGGACTGCCGATCGCTTCAGATCTGCGGTCTACTCGTGAAGCACTGGTTGAGCATTTTTCAGAAAAGGCACGCAAAGCATACGGACTACTTCCACCCTGCAAACGTATGTATAACCGCCGTATACTCGGAAGGCTTTATTCCGTGTTCGTTATCCCGCATGCTCTGTCACTCTCACCGTTTTGGTCTCTTCTCACCGAAACAGATAAGCGCTCAGTCCGTCGGGTTTACTATAAGTATACAAAATATCTTTTATGTGTTCCGCCATGGGAGAGAAACTCAAGAGTTTTGAAAAATTACAGCGTTGTGGACCCGACTACTGTAGCTACTGAGCGAATCGGTCGATTTTGGTGTTCGCTCAATCCTGATCATGATATGTACCGAGCTATCGTATGCTAGTTTGAATACGAGTTTAGTATGCTGTATATAGATTGTTATTGAAGTCTTGGTGTTTCTCTTATTACGTTTTCTTTTTCTCTTTTTTTTCTTTTTTTTTCAATACTCCGTTGTGCAACCTTGTGTTATTTATGATGGGAAATAAAAACCATTCATTCGTTCATCATCAACCATTTTCATAGATTGATGCTATTCCAAATTTATAATAAATAGCCTATTAGTTAAAAACCCCTTCGGGCTTATCTTAACTGGTAATCAGTTTAACCCTTTTTTACCACCTTCAAACAATCCAATCAAAAATTAAGATCATTTTCACCCCTATTATTCAATCCCCAATCAAGATCATTCATTTGCAGAGTTATGCCAGTATAAAATCTTTTTCGCAAATAGAATTATTTTTACGCAAATGACACAATTTTAAACTTAAAGCAATTCTAACTATATCATTCCATTCCTCATTCTTTAATTACCCTTGAGGCATTCTTAACCAACGGAATACTTTTTCAAAAATACCTTTTTGCAAAAAAATCGCAAATAGAGTTATTTTTACGCAAATGGTACAATTTTCAACTTAAAATAATTCTAACTAGAGCATTCCATTCCTCATTCTTTAATTACCCGTGACGCATTCTTAACCAACGGAAGTTTATTTTGTCTATTGAACTTAGAAATAATTACCCTTCTCAAAAACATTAGCTGTTAACTACACACATATTCTTGTGTAATCCCCTATACATCTATGAATGAACCAGAAAATAAGCATTGACTCAGAAACCTGTCTGGTAATGCATGTATCGTTCATAGTAATAGTTGACTGTCCTTGGTAAGGTGTGTAATCGTGCTCTTTGAAAAGGTGTATACGTTTGTGCAAATCCAAATGACATTGCCAGGGGATGCTCATTCTCTTTTAAAGGTGTATATGTCTTTAAAATTCCTAAAGAGATTGACAGGGGATGCTCATTCTCTTTGAAAGGTATATATCTCTATGAAAATCCTTATGACGCATTCTACTTATATGCACCAGTGTTGGGACATACTTCAAGTACCAGTACCACTTAAGCAAAAAATTATAGTGCTTGAGTTTTACTAAACTAAAACTATTCTGAAGTACTTAATCCTTAATACTTAAGTAAAATAGCTAGGTACTTGAAGCCTCCAAGCACCAAAGAATACTTGAGAATCACTATGTACAATCTAAAGTGCATTAAGCCATGTGTGGCACTATGCTTTGAATGTTGAACGTACTTGATACTTAAGTAAATAATTCTGAAATACTTGACGTTTAATACTTAAGAAAAAATAGGAAGAACTCATCATTTCCCTCCCAGGAGTGATCGTATCGTTTTTATATTTATGACGCATGAAACATTACAAAAGGAACGTAGCTAAGTACAAATGTCAAGTGTAATGAGTCTATTTACACAAGGTGTTTTTTAAACAGTTTAGTAATGGCTAGAGGACAAATGAATAACCAAGACCATCAAATGTGACAAAACCAATCCGAGCTGCTAAAGTATTGAAAAAATGTCTGAAGTAGTGATAAACAAAATGAAGAACAAAGAAATATGCAGTTAGAAAACTTGCGTCAACGACAATTACAATGAGTAAAAAAAGTAAGAACAAAGCAATAAACGATTGGAATATAATAGACAGCAAAAATTAAAAAGAGTAAAAAAAAGTGAAAAACAAATACATATGCGGTTACAATACATGCAACAACGAGGAGCAGAACGAATTACAAATGAAAGTGGAGAACAATGAAATATTCGGTTAAAAGATATGAATGAATGAACGGTTTTTATTGCCCATAATCAAGTAAACAACTACAAAGATGGCGTAGAAAGAAATACACAAGAAAAAAAAACTCAAACAAAAAAAACTCAAACAAAAGACAAAAGAAACAAAAGAGAAGAAAGACTTCTAACAACAAACTTAGAACGCCACTAGTGAGGTACTATGGCGCGGTACATAGTGTGGTACGGATCTGATATGCGCTTGAACCGGCTAATTCAGTCTTTAACCCCTTCAAAGGAGTCTGCTATTTTATACTTTTCTGAAACTGGCGAGTTTTTCATCCACGGGGGAAGATTCAGTAGATATTTTCTATATTTGAAAAACGTTGAACAGATCGTGTGTTTATCCTTATCAGATATAATTGTCCAGAAAGGGGAAACCATAAGAACATGTGGCTACAAAAACGCAATAGAACCTTGATAGGACAAGGCGATTGTGCATACGTTTGCACAGTACCAGCACATGCTACTCCTTACAAACTTCCTCGGAGAAACTTGAGATAAGTAGTTTGTGCATAGACTCAACATCTGATGCAATCGGTAGGCCAAGCTATATTAGCTGTACGGCGCAGGCCACCTCTGTATCACCAAAACGAGCGGTAATCGAACCGGACTCTATAGCTTTACGGCTAAATACTGTAATATCGCTTTTAGATGAGTTGAAAGCTGAGTCCATCTTCCCATATTGTACGTTCTGAATACGATAGTTATCTTAATCTGCGACTAGGACCTGCCAATATTTAAAATGTCATCAGTATAGTTGACAAGTGAAATATCAATACCATCATAAATGCAACATATCAAAAATGACTACTGATGTTTAATAATGCTGTTATTATACAGTGGTGGCGATGTGATTGCTGCCAGCCAAATACCATTCTATACAGGAATCACTTCATTGGAAACTTTCGGAAAATGATGACCCTGCGGCACCTTAACTTTCACTTTCAGATTACTGCACAATTCCCTAAAAACAACAATAATAGAGCGCTTAACACCACGCTTAGAAGCAGAAAGCAAAATTTGTGCGTGAATACCCGAGTCGAAAGCTTGTCGGACATCATGTCCCGCAAAATATAGTGTTTCATCAGACTCATGGGAATCAAGCAGAAGGTTTGCAATTAGACAATGTACATCTTCACGACTAACACTCTTTTTAAATCCGAACTGGGAATCTGGGGAACTACATACTTCATTAATATCGTCAATGACGAGGAGCTCAAGTATTTTGTAAAGAACCAGCGCGATTATTGGCCGATATGGAGAGCAAGTTCTTGGATCTTTTCCCTTTTTAATCACAGGTGTTATTAGGCCAACGCCGAAGACATCGGGCGCTAAACCACAGTTAAATATTATCTTGTACAAAAGAGCCTGGTACAAATTCCTCGTTCGACTCAACCTGGAGCTTTGGTTCTTACTCCCTCTGATGAAGTTGTAACTTCACTTATATCTTTTCTGATGGCCTCCTCCCACTCGAATCGAGGACAAGGCCGGACCCAGGATTTTTTTCGGGGGAGGGGGAGGTTGGGAACTCAAAAAATATTTTCGGGGGGGGGGATTACCCCAAAAAAACTAAAAAAAAACATACAATTTTTTTCAATCCATTTTCGTTACGTTTTCACGTGTCAGAACGACATTTCAGTGGGTCCAAAACAACCTGAGTCAAAAACGATTTTATCCACCAAGTATATAATATCCAACTCATCTGCCGGATTTAAACAAAATAAGGTCAGCGGTCTGTTCCAGGTACCAACTATTCATAAAAAAATAAATGGTTAGTACATTCAAAAACATTCACAGGCAAATACTTGAAATAAACTACATAAAACATTAAATATTTGTAAACGCAATAACAAATTATCTCGTAAATACAAGCAAAACAACGAATCAAAGTGGGCAGCCCTCCAGCCGTGGCGTCGTTCCCAACCATGGCACCAGGGCCAGCTGTCCTGGTTGCCACCTTTGAGCGGTTCCTGGTTTGTGCCCAAAAGACAACCCAAGACTATATGAAATAACAACTCACTACCGAAAACCTAGGTTTAATGTGTGATCAGCACCTGTTAAGTACTTATTTTTTTAATTTTTGCATCAAATACCGAATTTGTGAAACCGTCAAAACAAACCCAATATTATTCAAAGTGCACTGTAAATAGGAATATATTTCTTGGTCATATTGAATTTCTAGCTCAAGGTCGGGCGGAGAAGATTCAAAGCTAAAGTACGATTTCTACTCAATTTCCAAGGGTTGGAGTTTTTTCATGGTTGCCCTTCTCAATTTTCTTCTTTTTTACAACCTTCCACACCCTCTGTGGGTTATCTTTAAATGATTCAGAATACTTATCTAAAAGATCAGTTTGATGTTTTGAAAAGCACTTTCCAAATTTGCAGTTAGTTTCCAGTCTGATAACAGTATCAATACCAACACTGGGACGTCCACATTCGTCCCAAATCCGACACCAGAGCTTTGCACGATCGCAAGCTCTGACCAGGTCTGGATTCTGTGACCAGTTCGGAACCTCACTGCCAATTCTCACTCGATGGGAGGGGACAGCAGCATTTTCAGCGCATCGCAGGGCGTGAGTTATTTCTGCACAGTAGGTATTAAGTATAATTTGTTTTTCACTCTCAGGGGTTGTGGATTGCTGCTGTAGTAGAAGGAAAGGAACTTTATCAGAGACCGACTGATAAAGATGCACATCAACTTTGCTTCAATCGGTTTTCACCTTCCTTTGTTTGGCTGGCTCGAGAGCAGGTTCGGGAAGTTTGGTGATATCTAGGGTGTTTGAAATTGGAAGATGGTCAGAAACATTGATACCGGTAATGACATGACAGGGATTTCTTGCGGTTACACCCGTAGACCATAGTAGAAAGTCCAGACATGAGATGGAGCCAGAGTTGTGAACCTACGTGTAGTCCAGATAACTTTTTAGAGCATGCAAGCTCTCACATGCCGATAATAGTATTTGAGACCTGGGGTTGGCAGGATCACAGAAATTGCAGTTCATATCACCAGCTAAAATACAAACTTGGTTTGACTTGTGGCAGCTATCAACCGTTGTTGAGAGCTGACTGCAGGCTGCATTAACCTTTGCATCGGATTGAGCATCTCTGTAATCTGTTGGTAAGTAAACAGAGAAAACCACTGAGTCAGCTATTTCAATGCTGATGAAAGAGTCCCACTGCTTAAAGAGACAGGCATTTAAGCGGCTACTTGCGAGTATGGCAATCCCACCAGAAGGCCTGCCTCTGCCGGTTCGCTTAGCAGGTATACTGAACAAATCCGTTATGTAACTTAACCGAAGTACACCAAGCCATTCAGCTGTCGGGAAGTGTTTTAGAGACACACTACGTCCAACTCAGAAACCAACTGTTCAATTAGAGGCACTTTAAGCAGAATTCCGCCATTAAAATTCCACAATACAATCGTCAAAGTAGGCGTAATCATGATCTGTTGATAGCTTTTTGCACTGCAAGACATTTAAAGCTGTAAAAAGGGTGCGTGCTAGACTCACACAGAGTGCATTTCAGTGGTTTCTGGCACGGGAAGTGTTTTCAGCCATTCAGCCGTCGGGAAGTGTTTTAGTGACACACTACGTCAAACTCAGACACCAACTGTTCAATTTGGGGTATTTTAGGAAGATTTCCGCCATCAACATTCCACAATACGATCTTTAAGGTAGGGGTAGTCATGATGGGATGATAACTATTTGCTCTGCAGGACATGTAAAGCTGTAACAAGGGTGTGTGCTAGACTCACACAGAGCGCATTTCAGTGGTTTCTGGCACGGCTCATCTTTGAAGTTGGAACGATTTCCAGCACAATGAAAACAGTCTATCCTATATGACCATAGCTCTGACCCTTTAGCAGCGTTTAAGTAGGAACCGAAACTCGTCCATCGCTAGGCGTTCAAATCCTATTGCTGGAGGGGATTTAATTGCCGAGATCAGATGCTCTATTCGAGAGGAGCTTAACTGTTAAGATCGTGTCTTGCCAACCTGAGTGGCCTCCGTACGGTTAAATACGGAGTAACTCTAAGGAGGCCTAGGTGACCTCCGTATAGTTATATGCCAAAGTGAGAACAAAGAAATATACGGTTAGAAGAAACGCGGCAGCGAGAATAACAAGCGACAGCGAGAACAAAAACGTGTCAAAAATGAAAGTGACAAGTCAGTGGGAACCTTCAATGTTATTGAAGGTTCCCTGTAAAGCCCTCCATCTTCCCGAGGAAAGAGTAGCAAACAAAGGTGATTCATTTAGAGGTTGCTACTTACAACAAGAATCAATATGCACAAGCCTGCCGCATGCCGAGTGCCGGGGTCCGGTTTCGAAATCGGCAAAACAATTTTTTCTTAGAATTGGCATATTGACATTCCTGGTCACACAAACGATCTAAATAGGTCACAACTTTAAGGAAGAATTTGTACTTTTCCCAGGGTGCCTGTATCGAGTATATGCTGAAACTTTGATATCAAGAAGAAGCTCACATTGTCTGCGGTTAGAAGACAAGCGACAATGGGAAACAATATACAGAAGCCTGCCGCAAAGTCATGCCGGGACCCCACGGCTCATGACGTCAAAACTTAAACCGCTGCCCTGAGGGCTGTGAGGGGGTTGTAATCCTCAAAGACCTAGAACTTTCAACTACGTTGAACAAAATGGCTATCTCAAAATTTTGATTGGATGCGTTTGGGGAAAAGGTGTGCATGAGAGGGTGGTTAGTTGCGCTCCAATCACTTTCGACTATTAAAAAGGGCACTAGCCCTTAGAATTTCCAATCGAACGAGTCATTTTTGAAGTTTCTACAACAACGCTTTCTATAAAAACCTTATATGCCACCCGGCCATAACTTACAAACTTTGCCCTGAGGGCTGTGGGGGGGTTCCACCTCAAAGACATAATTTCTATCTGGAAATCAATTACACTGAACAAAATGGCTATCTCAAAATTTTGATTGGATGTGTTTGGGAAAATGGTGGGCGTGGAAGGGGTGTTAGTTGCCTTCCAATCACTTTAGACCATTATAAATGGCACAAGCCATTCCAATTTCCAATCGACTGAGCCCTTTTCGAAGTTTCTATGACAACTCCTTCAATACGAAGTGCCCTGGTATGGAAAACAAAAAATAAAAAAAATAAATAATACATTGTGCCAACAGCACGATTGCGCTGCCTATGATTTTTTAGGTACGGTAGTGGGACAAAAACTTCTTTTTCTTCCAATAATTTATCTAGTCCAGGTTTTTGATTTTCTAAGGTATGGAAGGCATTGAAGACCACCTTTGTTTCTTTTAATCATTAAGGTGGTGGGACAAAAACTTCTTCTTTTGCCTTGACTTATCTTTTGTCATTATGAAAGACGTATCGCCAAACCTTTTGTTTCTTTTGTTTCTATTATTAAGTACGTATCGTCAAACTGTTTTTTTAAACAAAGGTAGGGGGCACGCGGCACGCTTCTATATATAGATTCTCCCTGTCGCTTGTCTTCTAAATGCAGACAGTTTGAGCCTTTTCTTGATGTCATGATGTCCAAATGGACCCTAATTTAGAAGTGGTGCCTTTGTAAAGTTAAATTTTTTTTATTGGACCTTTAACTTTTGCCTCGACTTGTCTTTTGCCATTACGAAAGACATACCGCCGAATTTTTTTTTCTTTTAATTGTTCAGGTGGTGAGACAAAACCTTCTTTTTCTTCCAACGATTTATCCAGTCCAGGTTTTTGATTTTACAAGGTATGGAAGGCATTGACAACCACCATTGTTTCTTTTAATTGCTCAGGTTGTGGGACAAAAACTTCTTTTTCTTGTTTGGCTTGTCTTTTGTTTCTGTCATTATGAAAGACATATCGCCGAACCTTTGTTTCTCTAAATTGTTTAGGTGATGGGACAAAAGCATCTTTTTCTTTCAACAATTTAGCCAGTCCATATTCTTGATTTTCAAAGGCATGGTAGGTATTGATGACTTTATCCATGTCAAAATCCAAAACCCAATAATCATCGATATCATTTTTAATTTTGACACGTTTTGATTCTCGCTGTCCTTGTTGGTTTTCATTGATTCGCTGCTCTTCATTTTCATTTTTGACTCCCTCACTTGTTCGGTGTTGAATGTAATCAAACCGCGTGTGTCTTTGCCCTTCATTTTCATTTTTAACACGCTCTAATTTTCGTTTCCGTATATCTTTTACCGCCCGTTTTTATTTGTTTTGACACGTTTTTGGATTTTGATTACTTCACACAATTTTATTTAGCAATAGGCTTTGCTTTAGCTGCCCGTATTGGTGTTCCAGGTTGTCAAATTATTTATTTTTATTTTTATTTTGATATGTTTTTGGATTTTGATTACTTCAGACAATTTAGCAATAGTCTTTGATTTAGCTGTCAAATTTCACATCTTATCACGTTTGATACTTCAGCTGTTGGTTCCAAAGAATCCTCATTTATAGTAACTGCAACTGTAAATTTTTCATTTTTTGGGCCTTTCAACGGACATTATGTTATATAAATAACTGTTGCGTTGGAAACTCAACAATTCTATTTATGTTATGCATGACATCATCTAAGAAAATACTTATATGATGCCATATATGATGTCATAAGAAACGCTTATATAACGTAATAACAAAGTACATGACGTCATTGCAAAAAACATATTTAAGGTCCTTACTGAATTTTCTCTGACTTCTGACGTATCTAGATCGTTTTTTTTTATGTGAGGGTATTCCAAGATACCAATTGTCCAGAAAAAATATGGAGCCGTTTTCGAGAACATACATACATGCATAAATACAGACATACACAATTATTACTCACATATATAGATAGTATATATATATATATATATATATATATATATATATAAATATATATATATATATATATATATATATATATATATATATATATATATATATATATATATATATATATATGTATCTATATATATATATATATATATATATATATATATATATATATATATATATATATATGTATATATATATATATATATATATATATATATATATATATATATATATATATATATATATATATATATATATATATATATATATATATATATATATATATATATATAATAGGTGTATTTAAAAGCCAGTGGTTATATACAGAAAAAAAAAATGCTAAAAATACTCAACAAATCAAACAATAGCACACAAAACATTGAAATTGGTTCTTCCTTGTCTCAACAATTCTCTCTATAAAACTTTCCATCGTAATCATTAGATCCCAAGAAAAAGTCTCAAAGATGCCTGGGAGCTGTGGTGCATCCCCACAAAAAAAAAGTTATTCCTGAAATTCTCCAAACTTTGGCAATAACTCAGAAAATCTTCCAAATCATCCGCAAACTCGCCACAGAGGGAGCAAGCGCACCTACCTCCTGGGCACACACACATCTATATCATCAAAAGCATCCCAGAACCTAAGTCCTTATATAAAAGGACTTGCATTAAATCCGAATAAAATCTAGATTTATCGGGCAAAACCAATTTTATAAAAAAAAATTATGATTATCTAGACCTATCCCTTCAAAATCGTTTTTTAATTGTAGGAGCGAACTTCTATTACATATTTGGTAACGGACGAGTTTGACTTTAATTACCAGCAATGAAAGATGCACAAGAGATACTAGTTAAACAGCAGTACTTACTCTTTACACTGCTTTCATATCTTTATCTTCGTTCTTTTTTTTAACTAATTTAGAAATAAAAAGTCAATTGGAAACAACTTCTTAAACTCTAAATCGTGCCAGACCTGAAAACATAGGCAGCGCGCTAGCGCTACCTAAGTAAAGAATGATGTGGCCACAATGTGTTTTTTTTTTTTTCTTCTTCTTATTCTTTCTTAGACAGGCACTTCGTATCGAAGGAGTTGTCGTAGAAACTTCAAAAAGGGATAATTCGATTGGCAATTGGGGTGGCTAGTGCCCTTTTTAATAGTCGAAAGTGATTGGAGGGTAACTAGCCCCCCCCCCCCCCACGCCATCATTCCCCCAAACACATCCTATCAAAATTTTTAGACAGCCATTTTTTTCAGCGTATTTCATTTCCAAACAGGAAAAATGTTTTTGAGGGGGACAGTTACCCACAACCCTCGGGGCAAGGATTTTAAGTTATGCCCTGAGTGCATACAATAACGATGCTGACGCAGTGCACCCTGTATTATTTTTTTCCTTTAGAGCAAGGTACTCCATATGGAAGAGGTCGTCGTTGAAACTTCAAAAGGGGCTCATTCGATTGGAAATTGAGAGTTCTAGTGCCCTTTTTAATAGTCGAAAGTGATTGGAGGGCACCTAGCCCCCCCCCCCCCGCGCCCATCATTCCCTCAAACACATCCAATCAAAACTTTGAGATAACCATTTTGTTCAGCGTAGTTGATTTCCAGATAGAAAATATCTTTTTGAGGAGGATACTCTCCCACAACCCTCAGGGCAAGGGTTTTAAGTTATGCCCTGGGGACATGTAAGGTTTTTTATAGAAGGTATTGTCGTAAAAACTTCAAAACAGGCTCATTCGATTGGAAATTTGAAGGGCTAGTACCCTTTTTAATAGTCAAAAGTGATTGGAGGGCAACTAGCCCCCCCCCCATACCCAGCATTCCCCCAAACACATACAATCAAAATTTCGATATAGTCATTTTGTTCAGCGTAGTTGATTTCAGGATAGAAGATATGTTTTTGAGGAGGATACTCCCCCACTACCCTTAGGGCAAGAGTTTTAAGTTATGCCCTGGGGGCATAGAAGGTTTTTTATAGAAGGCGTTGTCGTAAAAACTTCAAAAAAGCATTCGATTGGAAATTCAAAGGGCTAGTGCCCTTTTTAATAGTCGAAAGTAATTGGAGGGCAACTAGCTCCCCCCCACGCACATCATTTCCCCAAATACATCCAATCAAAATTTGGAGAGAGCCATTTTGTTCAGCGAAGTTGATTTCTAGATAGAAAATATGTTTTTGAGGAGGACACTACCCAACAGCCCTCAGGGCAAGGGTTTTAAGTTATGTCCTGGGGGTATATAAGGTTTTTAAAGAAGGTGTTTTCGTAGAAACTTCTAAAAAAGACTCATTCGATTGGAAATTCAAAGGGCTAGTGCCCTTTTTAATAGTCGAATGTGATTGGAGGGCAACTAGCCCCCCCCCCCACGCCCATCATTCCCCCAAACACATCCAATCAAAATTTTGAGATAGTCATTTTGTTCAGCGTAGTTGATTTCCAGATAGAAAATATGTTTTTGAGGAGGACACTCTCCCACAACCCTCAGGGCAAGGATTATAATTTATGCCCTGGAGGCTAATAAGGTTTTTATTGAAATCATTGTCGTAGAAACTTGAAAAAGGGCTCATTCAATTTGAAATTCAAAGGGATAGTACCCTTTTTAATAATCGAAAGTGATTTGAGGGCAACTAAACCCCCTCTCACGTCCGCCTTTTCCCTAAACATATCCAATCCAAATTTTTAGATAGCCATTTTACTAAACGTAGTTGAAAGTTTTGGAAATTAGGACCTTAAGGATGACAACCTTTCCCCCCATAGCCCTCATGGAAAGGGTTGTAAGGTATGCCCTAGGTCATATAATGTTTTTATTGAAAGCGTTGTCGTAGAAACTTCAAAAGGGCTCATTCAATTGGAAATTGAAAGGGCTAGTGCCTTTTTTAATAGTTGAAAGTGATTGGATAGCGACTAACGCCCCTGTCACGCCCACCATTTTCCAAAACGCATCACATCATAATTTTGCAGGCAAAACTATAAAGACTTAAAAAACAAAAAGATTTAAAGCACTTTTTTCTTTTTTTTTCTGAAAAGACTATGTCAATATAAAACAAACAGAAATTAATTTAAAAAACTTTTTTCAAAAAACAGGTTTTTCAAAGAAAAGTAAAGAATTCCATTAAACAAAAAATTATCAAAAATCAGATAAAATAATCTACCAAGCGAGAAACTACCATAAATCAGCATCGATAAATAAATGAAACCCAAAACGAACAAAAATTACAATATTTAACGGAGTCAAACTCAAAACGAGCAGAAATTAGCATAATTTAGGTTCAAAACCCCTATGCCTTCCCAAGGCCAGAACACAACTTGCACTATACCGAAAACATACAAATGAATGTGCATTGTCAGTGTAATATACATATACTGATATTTAGTAATCAAAATGTTTATATTTTTGATTTATTAAAGTTATAAAAGTAAAAACATTTATTTTTTTGCTCGTTTTGAGTTTGACTAAATTAATTATTGTAATTTCTGTTCGTTTTGGGTTTCATTTATTTATCGATGCTGATGTGTTTCACGCTTGGTAGATTATTTGATTTTATTTTTGCTAATTTTTTGTTTAATGGAGTTCTTTACTTCTCTTTGAAAAACTTATTTTGTGGAAAGATTTTTTTAAATTAATACATAAAAAAATACAAAGAAATTAACTTGTTTTAACCTTTCTGTCGTTTACTTTGACTTACTTCTTGGCCACTAATGATCAATATCTATAGAAGATATCTTCGCAAAAAGACATCACGGAAGAAACGCGGGAAAAAATGAATAAAAAGAAGTTCGAAAGTTCGAATTTTACGTAGAACTTATCTATTCTAGCGAAAAATATGTCTTATTTGACGTGATTGATGGCAATAAATTCACAAAAATATCCTTTACCAATAGCTAGGAGGCTTATAATCATAGAAAGTATCAAACAGTGGCGTCAATTCACGACAATATAGGGCGGGGGGGGGGTATATATTTTACAATGAAATGGAGAGGTGGAGGGCAAACTTTTAGTTTTTCAATGAAAATACAAAAAGGGTAGTTTCAATGAAAATACCCCAAAAACAATTTTCTAAACATAGGGGAGAGGCAGGCGTCATCTGCTCACATTCCCAAAATGAGGCAACTGGCTGTAAAGAGCAAAGTTATCTTAACCAGAGCTGCCATTCGCAAGTGATGAACTACTAATTGCAGTGACTTGATTTCTCACAATGATTTCCCTTCCCTGTAGTGATTTTAGTGACAGTTATTTTGTGTTTTTCTATTTATTTTCTTTTCATATACATGATTTTGCACCAATTTTTTTTCTAGTCCTAGAAATAATGTTTCTGGTTTGAAGTAAAAAAAAAAAACTGAATAAAATTCTTCCTGTTTTGCCACTGGCTGACAAAATCCTCGTTTTCTCACACTTGTTTGGTTTTATTTTTCATTTATTATTTCCTTTCCTGTCTTAGCTTCATAAGTAAAAGAAAATTAAATTATTGCTAAGAAAAAAGAATATACAACTGCCATATAAGGAACCTTTCAAAAAGCAGAAAATCGGTTTGTCATTTTTGACAAAAAGAGTCAACGAAAATACAAATTTAGTATGTTAATGGTTTTAATAATGTTTGCCCCAGTCCAGTGACTCCTTTGAATTTATCTAGTGATTTTTTTGGCCAGTGCCAACTCAGCTCTTAGCATCACATGCAACCCTGCATGTCCCTTAAACAAAATATTTTTTTTCCAAATATAAGTAAAGAGTGGCATTAAAAAATTATACAGCGTAAAAACTTATGTTGCAAAAGCCTTTGATCGTGTATGGCATAAGGGACTTCTTTGTAAACTGAAAGCTTTTTTTGACGTTCTTGCTGACTTTCTTCGTCAACGATCGTTGCAGGTTGTTCTCGATGGCTTCGTATCAACAGAACGCCCAGTTTTATCAGGAGTACCCCAAGAAAGTATACTTCGGCCAACTCTTTTCTTGGTGTTCAGAAACGACCTAGGAGACAACCTTGTGAAAAAACCTCACCACTTTGCGGATGACACAACAACAAAAACATCAATCGCAAAAGACGAAGATCCCAGTAAACCCCACAAGGAGCTTCAGGCTGACCTGGTGAAAATTGAGGCGTGGGCAGATAGATGCATGGCTTGTAAGTTTTAACACATCGAAAACGAAAGAGCTCCTAATTTCTAAGGCGCGTAATATGAGGGCTCATCCTGATTTCATCTTCAAACGAGAGGTAATAACGCGAGTTGATACACTGCACCTACTTGGAGTTAATTTCTCTTCGGATCTCTCATGGACTGAGCATCTCAGTAAAATTAGATCCTCTTGCAACAAGAAATTAGGTTTTATCCTAAGATACAAAAGTCTTCTTCCTGATGATTTTATTCTGCCACTATCCATTTCATGCGTCAGACCTGTCTAGGAATATGCATGTCCTCTTTTCGTTGGTGCACTAAAAAGCCATATCGCTCCACTCCAACATATTCAAAATAGAGCAGTATTGGCAAAAACCTCTGGAAACGTGAATGCTAAAACCCCACAGCTGATCCAGGAGAGTTTCGACGTGGCGTCCATGTCGGTATTCTATAAGTACTTGTATAACCCTCCATCAGAGGAGCTATCAAAGCTCGTTCCTGATAAAACAAAGCCCTTGCGATCAACTCGCCGAAGTACAGCTCGTCAGGACTACCTTGAGCAGGGTACTCTTCGCCAAGAATATCTGAAAAGGATTTTCGCCCGGCGATCGGTTGCCACATGGAATAGATTGTCGGCAGAGGTAATCCCGAAAAATCCTTCCCTTGACGCGTTCAAGAGAAGGTATAACAAGTACCTCAGTGTTAGAGAATGAGGAAACTACCAGGACTAGCGGCAAACCATCATTTGTGATGGAGCCGTGAAGCCTGTAATAAAAACAACTATTCCTTACTAAAGACAGAATACTAATTGTCTTTTAAAGAATTTTAAATAGGAATGTGGGTGTTTAAAGCAAAGCCAATTGACTGATCACTTCCATTCATACACGGAAAAAAAAACAACAAAAAAAAACATAATTTCACGTTGGCAGCGTTGTTTCGAGTTCGTTCAGCGTACTGTCAGTAGGGAGGCCATACTAATTACTGTACGTAGTAACGTCACATCAAATCAAAGAGCTACAAATACTAAACTAAGTGACATCAGACCAGATTTCCAGGAATTTTAGCATAGACCTGCGCAATAGTAAGCGCAACTAATATAATAAATGATTGTTAGTATAATTGTTATTGGTTTGAGAACAGAATTCAAGGAGTGAGAACTGTTTGACTTTACTCGTTTATTTATTTGGCAAGATATATATTTGCAATAATGAGTGGTATGTTTACGCTATTAGAAGTTTATAGTGGATCTTGTAGCAGCAGCAGAAATGATGCAAGAGCATCTAATATTGTGGTAGAAATCAGGAGAGGATCTCGTCTATATCTTGAGTGGGAAGAAGTATATGCAAGATACGTGATATCTTTGAGTAAATTTAAATTGGAGGATCAATCATGCTTCGCAGCGAAAGTAGATATAGTACATATACCTAGACTTCAAAGTGCATTAAGTGCAATAGTGAAGTATATTGAGGACTATAAGTTCTATCGATAATTGTATATATGTAATATATTATTGTTGTAATTATGCTCACACACAATATAATTGTTTCGAAATCGAAAATGTTCCCTTTCTTTCAGTTAGATTTTCTTTTAAAAGTAGGTTATCGAATATTCTTGAAGTAGAACAAAACGTGGTTAGTCTAGAGTCAACAGTGAGAGTGTTAGGATTGAAAAATGAATTAATTTGAGGACAGAATTAGGTTGAATCTAGTGATTATGGAAAAACGTATGATTCTAGATGACGATTTTTTCGAGTTATCTCTTCAACGGAAGATATTTTCTCAGGGAACACTTGACAATATAATGAAAACTGAATCCCCACCGTTGGACTATTGTATGAAGCTTTTACGACGTGAATCAAATGCATTTACTCAATTTACTGATATATTAATTGAAACAAAGCAAAATAATATGGTGGATATACTTTTGAATACATTGCCATAGATTCTATGTAGATGACTCTCTCTCAAAACAGGTTATGCAACGTCAAAGAGTTACTCCTCTCTCTGTTCTCCTCTGAATTTATCGAGCATGGATCAGTTTCTTTTTAGCTGTGAGAGAGTTGACACTGGAAATCAAAAATTTTTATACATGTCCACTATGTATGCACACCCTTGGCAACTGGTCATCATTTTAGAATTCTACAATTGTTGATGAATATAAGAAAAAGTTTAGATAATGCAATCCATGTAAATTATATAGAGAATATGCAGTTCAAATTAAAGATTGTAATTCTTGTCTTGAACAGATTTGTGACTCTCACCCTAGATGGCAACTATGCTCCAATTGTTACTATGACAAATGTAATCAGTGGGAGAATACTTATCCTGGTATGATTGGAAAGAACCCTAAACGAGATTTTAGTTTATTTCTACGAGATTGGTATCTGTTTTTTTCTGGTGTTTTTTTTTTCTTCCGTCATGTAGTTGGTTCTTGCAGACCGTTTCTAGTATAATGGGCAGGAGTAACTCCGCTGAACAAGGCGGACCCAGGATTTTTTTTAGGAGGGGGTTCTACTAAAAAAATGTTTTTTTTGGGAGTGGGGGGGGGGGCTTTACACAAAAAACCTCAAAAAATGCATAAAAAATTTGTTTATGTTTATTTTTGTTACGTTTTTACAAGTCAGACAAACATTTCAGAGGGGGGGGGAGGGTCAACCCCCCCCCCATAGATACGGCCTTGGCGCTGGATATAGTAGAGGTTTTGTTTGACAAGTTGCCCTTTCTAATTTGAACTTTGTATGGTATGATGAATCAAGGTCTTTTCGCACTTTTTTTTCACTGTCAGTTGACTTAATATTTCCCCCAGAAATATGGACCTGTCTTCAAATTCAGCCTTTACAGTTGAATCCGAGTGTTGTACGCCAGTGAAACTACTATTTTTCAGTCGTTTAACAACCCGTTTATAACTAAAACGATTTAATTGTAATACAGCTGCTAGATTATAGCCCCTTTACCAATTGTTTAACAATGATATTGGTTTGAACAGTTGTACATATTCCTATCAAGTATGTTCATTAATCCAATTGTAAAAGCTACAATTCAAAATTTCAATTCAGAACCCTCCTCCTCCAATAAAACCCATTGTCCCAACCCCCCCCAAAATCATGTGCCCCCTCCCCCCCAAAAAAACTTTACGGGCGACCCCGCCCCTAACGGCTAATCATTATCAATTTACACTAAAGAAGTGTAATTGTACGCTAAAAAAACGAGACGTGCAGGTTTCCTTGATAGGTAGAAACGAAACTGGAAGCTCACGCCTCTCACGCCAAAGCAACATAAAAGTACGCTAAATAACTGTAGTTTCGCAACAGAAGAGGGTCATTTAACGTTGAAAAAGCGTAATTTCAGGATCACAGGGATTGGCAGTGACGAATACGGTGGATCCGCCCATAACGTTAGATCAGTCATAATGTACTCTAGAAGACCTTCTTTCCAACCCTCTGACTGAAAACGCTGAATTAGCGTCTGTAAGTAAAAGTACGCAAAAGGTCCACTTGTTGCACCATAATTTAGCGTAGAAGGACGAACGGATTTTTTACCGTGTAAGTTACAATGCATTATATTCTATTCCAATAGTTCTTGTGATCTGATCTGCCGTTTTTAAGGTATTTCAGGAACTTAGGGAACTTAAGGTTTTTAAGGAGCTTAAAGTGAAACTTCAGTGTAAAAAATTAAAGGGTTGAGGAGGGGCATGCCCTATACAGGTCCAATTTCTCTTCATTCTAAGTTCTAATACCACTTTTTTACTTTTATCTGAATAAGCTTTTTTATTATTTAAATTATGCTTTCATTTTTAATTCTATACCCATGGCTACCTAAAATATGAGGTGGACTACCGCATAACCACACCCCTCACACAGCACTTTTTATATCAAACTTTAGCTTTTCCAGAGCTCGCTTAGTGTATTTCATTTTTAAAATACTACTTTCATCTCTGTAATAAGAGAGTTCTCGCCCCCACAGTGCCCATACTCCATGCTTCCTTTTGGTTTCATCCATATATATATATATATATATATATATATATATATATATATATATATATATATATATATATATATATATATATATATATATATATATATATATATATATATATATATATATATATATATATATATATATATATATATATATATATATATATATATATATATATATATATATATATATATATATGTATATATATATTTCCTAATTAAGGAAGGTCAGAGGTGAAATCAGTAATCATCTGAATATGCTTTTAATTCATCTAAAGCGCCTCTCATGAAAAATTGAAAAATTTGGGCCTAAACACTTTTGAGGCCTTGCATACACCCTCTCTATAAAAGAGTACGTTGGCCAACCTTAATAGATAGTAGTGTCAAACAATGTAATCCTCAGTAGTCGTAAGTTATATTGGGAAAACAACTAATAATAAAAGTTCATTTTTTTATGGCCGGCATGTATATTTATGGAAGAATGGTACCATGCGCCAATATGGCGTCGGATATTAAAAGGTTATATAAGAAGGTTTCAAAAATTTTCAGAGCTTTTGCTCAATAATATTGCTGCTGTATTTGGGCTGACATTGATGCTTTACAAGCAAAATTGAAAGAATTCGGTAGTTTCCTGTGATGTGACCTTTAAAAGGGGCAATTTTTTTTTTTTTTTTTTTTTTTTAATTCAAATGAACTCTCTTCAATAATTAGGAACTGGCTTTAGGTTAATTAGGTACATCTCTTTAGGATTCTAATACTCCTTCCATCAGCTCCTGTATTTACATTCAAGCTTAACAGTCTTATAACTATGGGTCTAGAATTACAACCAAATATTTCTCAGAAGGGGGGGGGGGGTGGAGTCTGACATAGAAAAATTTAACTTAGGGGTATCACTTCCACGATTTTCGAGAATAGTTCTTCAAATAAATCTACTTCAAAGGGATTTCCATACCCGACGCCGGCAGGGGGAGCCCGGGGACTTATACCCACCCTTGGGAAACAAGAACACTTTAAACAAACACATAAAAATTAAAAATATTTCCATTGAAATCTTGGTGAAAACAAAGCTCCTGGTAGCATTTACTCTAAACTCCCTTTCCAAAATTTCCTGATATAACTCATGATGCCCCTCTACGTTTCACCCTTTTCTGGAAATAGGTATGTGAATGCAGCTTTTATATTAGACATAAAACAGTTCAGCAACAAGACGGTAGCTATCACCCTAGAGCACCCATTTTTTAAGCTTAGTCCAAAAATATTCCGCCGAATTAAGGGAGAAACAGAGATTAAATTTATTTCCCTCCTCCTTCTATATTTATCTGAAGGCTCGCTGAATTTTTGAAATTTGAGCATTTTATAAATTTTGAATTTCAGAAATCTGGCTCCTCGAAGAACACCAGAGGAAAATTTTTGGTGATTCTGTCGTAATAGTAGAAGGGCCCTAATAACTCGTGACGGGGCACCATATATGGGCATAGAATACTGACGGGGCACCACTGCTGCCATCTACAATTTAGTCTAATAACGCCGGGACATAATTTATTCAAGGATTATTGATCCACGAAGGGGAGAGGATTTCCAAGAAATTGATTGCGTAATCGAAGGGGAGAGAATTTCCGAGAAAATTATTTGCATAATCGAGGGGAATCATTGATTTACGAAAGGGGTATTAAGAAACAAATTTGGCTTCTTTGGTCTTTAGGTCTGAGGGATAAACGATCTTTACGTCAGAGAGATAAATCAATATTCTATTTTTAAATATGGCTTCTTTGATCTCTAGTGTCAGGAATTAGAAATGACATCACTTTTTATCTTGGAATTATGCGAGAGTCTAAAGAGATAGAAAAATCCTTTTTTTAAATACGGCTTCTTTGATCTTTAAGAGCAATAAATTGATATTCTATCAAAACCTTAATAGTGTAGCTAGGAACATCTATGAGATGAAGATATTAACGCGGGAAAGGGTTTCCTAGGAATTTCAAATGTGACAGCTCAGGGATGCCAAAACAAAAGGAACACGCAGAAATTACTTTTATGGGATTATTTGGGCGAAACAGTTCGAGACATTTTAGAAGATGATTTGGGCGACAGTTTGATGCATTTTAGAAGATGATTTAGAAGAGGATTTTAGGGTGAAACTCCATGGTCATTATAATACGCAAGTTCCATTTGAACAGTGTTTTGAGCTCCTCTACCCCAACCCCAAAGGGCCCCCTGGGCCCCAAAGGCCCCCCGGGACTCCCAGAGCCCCCAAATGCCCCCGAGTCCCCAAAGGCCCCCCGACTCCCCCAAAATGCTCCAAGGCCCCCAAATGCCCCCCGGCCCCCCAAGTGCCCCCGGGCCCCCACATTTTTTAAATACTTTTGAATCAATTTGTTTGCATGTCCGGGTTGGTGTGTCCAAGTCCAAGTATTTGTCTTAGTTGGTTTGTATATCTAAAGTGCCTGTCGTTCCCTGTTTGCATGTCTGATTCTATCTGTTTGCATGTCTGGGTTGGTGTTTGCAAGTCCAAGTATTTGTCTTTGTTGCTTTGTATATCTTAAGTGCATCTCTTTCTCTGTTTGCATGTCTGATTCTATTTCTTTGCATGTCTGGGTTGGTGTTTGCAAGTCCAATTATTTGTCTTTGTTGGTTTGTATATCTAAATTGCCTGTCTTTCTCTGTTTGCATGTCTGATTCTATTTGTTTACAAGTCTGGGCTGGTGTTTGCAAGTCAAAGTATCTGTCTTTGTTGTTTTGTATATCTAAAGTGCATGTCTTTCTCTGTTGGCATGTATTATTCTATTTGTTTGCATTTCTGGGTTGGTGTTTGCAATTCAAAGCATTTTTCTTAGTTGCTTTGTATATCTAAAGTGCCTATCTTTCTGTGTTTGCATGTCTTATTCTATTTGTTTGCATGTTTGGGTTGGTGTTTGAATGTCCAAGTATTTGTCGTTGTTGGTTTGTATATCTAAAGTGCATGTCTTTCTCTGTTTGCATGTCTGATTCTATTTGTTTACATGTCAGGGCTGGTGTTTGCAAGTCCAAGTATTTGTCTTTGTTGCTTTGTATATCTAAAGTGCCTGTCTTTCTCTGTTTGCATGTCTGATTCTATTTGTTTGCATGTCTGGGTTGGTGTTTGCAAGTCCAAGCATTTGTCTTTGTCTGTTTGTATATCTAAAGTACCTGTCTTTCTCTGTTTGCATGTCTGATTCTATTTGTTTGCATGTCTGGGTTAGTGTTTTCAAGTCCAAGTATTTGTCTTTGTTGCTCTGTATATCTAATGTGCCTGTCTTCCTCTGTTTGCATGTCTGATTCTATTTGTTTGCATGTCTGGGTTGGTGTTTGCAAGTCCAAGTATTTGTCTTGTTTGCTTTGTATATCTAAAGTGCCTGTCTTTCTCTGTTTGCATGTCTGATTCTATCTGTTTGCATGTCTGGGTTGGGGTTTGCAAGTCTAATTATTTGTCTTTGTTGGTTTGTATATCTAAAGTGGCTGTTGTTCTCTGTTTGCATGTCTGATTCTCTTTTTTTACATGTCTGGGCTTATGTTTACAATTCCACGTCCTTGTATTTATTGGTTTGTATATCTAAAGTGCCTGTCTGTCTCTGTTTGCTTGTCTAATTAGATTTGTTTACATTTCTGAGTTCATGTTTGCAAGTCCAAGTATTTGTCTTTGTTGGTTTGTATATCTAGAGTGCATGTCTGTCTCTTTTTGCATGTCTGATTTTATTTGTTTGCATGTCTGGGTTGGTTTTTGCAAGTCCAAGTATTTGTCTTTGTTGGTTTGTATATCTAGAGTGCCTTTCTTTCTATGTTTGCATGTCTGATTCTATTTATTTGCATGTCTGGGATGGTGTTTGCAAGTCCATGTATTTGTCTTTGTTGGGTATTTATATCCAGATTGCATGTATTTCTCTGTTTGCTTGTCTGATTCTTTTTGCTTTCATTTATGTGGTTTTTTTTGAAAGTCCTAGACTTTGTCTTTGTTGTTTTGTATATCTAAAGTGCCTGTCTTTCTCTGTTTGCAAATCTAATTCTATCTGTTTTCATGTTTTGGATGAAGTTTATAATTACAATCATTTGTCATTGTTGGATTTTATATCTAAAGTGACTGTATTTCTCTCTTTGCATGTCTGATTCTATCTGTTTTCATTTATGGGTTGGTGTATTCAAGTCCAAGTATTGTCTTTGTTGGTTTGTATATCTAGAGTGCATGTCTGTCTCTTTTTGCATGTCTGATTTTATTTGTTTGCATGTCTGGGTTGGTTTTTGCAAGTCCAAGTATTTGTCTTTGTTGGTTTGTATATCTAGAGTGCATGTCTTTCTCTGTTTGCATGTCTGATTCTATTTGTTTTTATGTCTGTGTTGATGTTTGCAAGTCAAAGCATTTTTGTGTGTTGTTATGTAAATCTAAATTGAATGTATTTATCTGTTTTCATGTCTGTTTCTATTTGTGTGCTATCAAGGTCTGATGTTTGAAATTCAAACACTTTTTCTTTCTTTCTTTGTACATATAAAGTGACTGTCTTTCTCTGTTTGTATGTCTGATTCTATTTGTTTGTATGTCTGTGTTGATATTTCCAAGTCCATGTATTTGTCGTTGTTGGTTTGTATATCTAAAGTGCCTGTCTTTCTCTGTTTGCATGTCTGATTCTATTTGTGTACATGTCTGGGTTGGTGTTTGCCAGTCCAAGTATTTGTCTTTGTTGCTTTGTATATCTAAAGTGCCTGTCTTTCCATGTTTGCATGTCTGATTCTATTTGTTTGCATGTCTGATTCTATTTGTTTGCATGTCTGGGTTGGTGTTTGTAAGTCCATCTATTTGTCTTTGTTGCTTTGTACATCTAAAGTGCCTGTCTTTCTCTGTTTGAATGTCTGATTCTATTTGTTTGCATGTCTGGGTTGATGTTTGCAAGTCCAAGTATTTGTCTTTGTAGGTTTGTATATCTAAAGTGCCTGTCTTTCACTGTTTGCATGTTTGATTCTATTTGTTTGCATGTCTGGGCTGGTGTTTGCAAGTCCAAGTATTTGTCTTTTTTTGTTCGTCTATCTAAAGTGCATGTGTTTCTCTGTTTGCATGTCTTATTCTATTTTTTTTGCATGTCTGTGTAGGAGTTTTCAAGTCCAAGTTTTTGTCTTTGTTGGTTTGTATATTTAAAGGGCCTGTCTTTCTCTGTTTGTATGTCTGATTATCTTTTTTTGCATTTCTGGGTTGGTGTTTTGCAAGTCCAAGTATTTGTCTTTGTTGGTTTGTATATCTAAAGTGCCTGTCTTTCTCTGTTTGCAGGTCTGATTCTATTTGTTTGCATGTCTGGGTTGGTGTTTGCAAGTCACAGTATCTGTCTTTGTTGGTTTGTATATCTAAAGTGCCTATCTTTCTCTGTTTGCATGTTTGATTCTATTTGTTTGCATGTCTGGGATTGGTGTTTGCAAGTCCAAGTATTTGTCTTTGTTGGTTTGTATATCTAATGTGCCTGTCTTTCTCTGTTTGCATGTCTGATTCTATTTGTTTGCATGTCTGTGTTGGTGTTTTCAAGTGAAAGTATTTGTATTTGTTGGTTTGTATATATAAATAGACTATCTTTATCTGTTAAAATGTATGATTATAATGTTTTGCATGTCAGGGGTGGTGTTTACAAGTCAAATAAGTTGTATTTGTTGGTTTCTATATCTAAATAGCCTGTCTTTTATGTTTGAATGTTTGATTCTATTTGTTTTCATGTCAGGGTTGTTGTTTGCAAGTCCAAGTATATGTCTTTGTTGGTTTGTATATCTAAAGTGTATGTCTTTCTCTGTTTGCATGTCTGATTCTATTTGTTTGCATGTCAGGGTTTGTGTTTGCAAGTCCAAGTATTTGTCTTTGTTGGTTTGTATATCTAAAGTGCCCGTCTTTCTCTGTTTGCATGTCTGATTCTATTTGTTTGCATGTCTGGGTTGGTGTTTGCAAGTCCAAATATTTGTCTTTGTTGGTTTGTATATCTAGAGTGCCTGTCTTTCTCTGTTTGCATGTCTGATTCTATTTATTTGCATGTCTGGGTTGGTGTTTGCAAATCTAAGTACTTATCGTTGTTGGTTTGTATATCTAAAGTGCTTGTTTTTCTCTGTTTGAGTGTCTTATTCTAATTTTTTTCACGTCTGAGTAGGTATTTCCAATTCCAAGTATTTGTCATTGTTGGTTTAGATATCTAAAGTAAATGTCTTTCTCTGTTTGCATGTCTTATTCTATTTGTTTGTATGTCTGGGTTGATGTTTGCAAGTCCAAGTATTTGTCTTTGTTGCTTTGTATATCTAAAGTGCATGTCTTTCTGTGTTTTCATGTCTGATTCTATATTTTTGCTTGTCTTAGTTCTTTTTTGTAAGTCCAAGTATTTGTCTTTGTTGGTTTGTATATCTAAAGTGCTAGTCTTTCTCTGTTTTCATGTCTCATTCTATTTTTTTACATGTCAGGGTTTTTGTTTGCAAGTCTAAGTATTTGTCTTTGTTGGTTTGTATGTCTAAAGTGGCTGTCTTTCTCTGTTTTCTTGTCTGATTCTATTTGTTTGCATGTCTGGGTTGATGTTTGCGAGTCCAAGAATTTGTCTTTGTCGGTTTATATATATAAAGTGCCTATCTTTCTCTGTTTGCATGTCTGATTCTATTTGTTTGCATATCTGGATTGGTGTTTACAAGTCCAGGTATCTGTCTTTGTTGGTTTTTATATCTAAAGTGGCTATCTTTCTCTGTTTGCATGTCTGATTCTATTTTTTTGTACGTCTGGGTTGTTGTTTGCAAGTCCAAGTATTTGTCTTTTGATGGTTTATAGGTTTAGAGGGTAAATTTTCCTGTGTTAGAGAGTCTGAGCCTTCTTGTGGGCTTGTCTTGGCTGTTTATTGCCAGTCAACGTAGTTTAATTTATTGGGTTGCAGTTATTATGTGACTGCCTTTCCAAGGGAGCATGACTAAGTATCTGGGTTATCATTTCAGGGTTGGTGTTTGAAAGTACAAGTATCTGTCTTTGTTGGTTTATATATCTAAAGTGCCTGTCTTTCTGTGTTTACATGTCTGATTCTATTTGGTTGTATGTCAGGGTTAGTGTTTTCAATTCCAAGTATTTGTCGCTGTCGGTTTACATATCTAGAGTTCAAGTATTTCTCTGTTAGAATGTCTGATTCTATTTTTTTACACGGCTGTGTAGGTGTTTCCAAGTCGAAGTATTTTTCTTTGTTGCTTTGTATATTTAAAGTGCATGTCTTTCTCTGTTTGCATGTCTAATTCTATTTGTGTGCATGTCTGTGTAGGTGTTTACAAGTCCAAGTTTTTGTTTTTTTTGGTTTTTATATCTAATGTGCCTTTCTTTCCCTGTTTGCATACCTAATTCTATTTGTTTGCATGTCTGGGTTGGTGTTTTGCAAGTCCAATCATGTGTCGTTTTTGGTTTGTATATCTAAAGTGCATGTCTTTCTATGTTTGCATGTCTGATTATATTTGTTTGCATGTCGGGGATGATGTTTGCAAGTCCAAGTATTTGTCTTTATTGGTATGTATATCTAAAGTGCATGTCTTTCTCTGTTTGCATGTCTGATTCTATTTGTTTGCATGTCTGGGATTGGTGTTTGCAAGTCGAAGTATTTGTCTTTGTTGGTTTGTATATCTAAAGTGCCTGTCTTTCTCTGTTTGTGTCTGATTCTATTTGTTTTCGTGTCTGGGTTGATGTTTTTTAGTAATATAATTTGTCATTTTCGGTTGGGATATTTGAATTACAAGTCTGTCTATATTCGCAAGTCTGATTCTAGTAGTGTTCTTTTCTTTTCTGGATAGTGCTATACAAATTATTTGTCTTTTTTGGTTAGTAAGAATTAATAGAATGACTTTCAATGTGTGAATTTCATAGTCTATCAGCTGGCATGACTGGGTTGGTGTGTGCAATACCTGGTAATTGTCTACAAGGGGGTGCAATTCTAAATTAAACGTCTTTCTATGCTTGAAAATCTGATTAAATTTGTTTGAATATATGTTTTGGTGTTTGCAAGTACTAGTATTTGTCGTTGTTGGTTTATATATCTAAAGTGGCTGTCTTTCTCTGTTTGCATGTGTGATTCTATTTGTTTGCATGTCTGGGTTGTTGTTTGCAACTATAAGTATTTGTCTTTGTATGTTTGTATATCTAAAGTACCTATCTTTCTGTGTTTGCGTGTTTGATTCTTTTTGTTTGCATGTCTGGGTTGGTGTTTTGCAATTCCAATTATTTGTCATTGTTGGTTTGTATATCTAAAGTGCCTATCTTTCTCTGTTTGCATGTCTGATTCTATTTGTTTGCATGTCTGGGTTGGTGTTTGCAAGTCCAAGTATTTGTCTTTGTTGGTTTGTATATCTAAAGTGACCGTCTTTCTCTGTTTGCATGTCTGATTCTATTTGTTTGCATGTCAGGGTTGTTGTTTGTAAGTCCAAGTATCTGTCTTTGTTGGTTTATATATCTAAAGTGCCTGTCTTTCTCTGTTTGCATGTCTGTTTCTATGTGTTTTCTTGTCTGTGCTTGTGTGTGCTAGTCCAAGTATTTGTCTTTGTTGCTTTGTATATCTAAAGTTCCTGTCTTTCTATGTTTACATGCCTGATTTTATTTGTTTGCATGTCTGGGTTGGTTTTTGCAAGTCTAAGTCTTTGTCTTTGTTGGTTGGTATATCTAAAGTGCATGTCTTTCTCTGTTTGCATGTCTTATTCTATTTGTTTGCATGTCTGGGATGGTGTTTGCAAGTCCAAGTATTTGTCTTTGTTGGTTTATATATCTAAAGTGCCTGTCTTTCTCTGTTTGCATGTCTGATTCTATTTGTTTGCATGTCTGGGTTGGTGTTTGCAAGTCCCAGTATTTGTCTTTGTTTGTTTATATATCTAAAGTGCCTCTCTTTCTCTTTTTGCATGTGTGATTCTATTTGTTTGCATGTCTGGGTTGGTGTTCTGCAAGTCCAAGTATTTGTCTTTGTTGGTTTGTATATCTAAAGTGCCTGTCTTTCTCTGTTTGCATGTCTGATTCTATTTGTTTGCATGTCTGTGTTGGTGTTTGCAAGTCCAAGTATCTGTCTTTGTTGGTTTGTATATCTAAAGTGCCTGTCTTTCTCTGTTTGCATGTCTGATTCTATTTGTTTGCATGTCTGGGATTGGTGTTTGCAAGACCAAGAATTTTTCTTTGTTGGTTTGTATATATAAATTGTCTTTCTTTATCTGTTTGCATGTCTGATTCTATTTGTTTGCATGTCTGGGTTGGTGTTTGCAAGTCCAAGTATTTGTCTTTGTTGGTTTGTATATCTAAAGTGCCGTCTTTCTCTGTTTGCATGTCTGATTCTATTTGTTTGCATGTCAGGGTTGTTGTTTGTAAGTCCTAGTATCTGTCTTTGTTGGTTTATATATCTAAAGTGCCTGTCTTTCTGTGTTTGCATGTCTGATTCTATTTGTTTGCATGTCTGGGTCGGTGTTTGCAAGTCCAAGTATTTGTCTTTGTTGGTTTGTATATCTAAAGTGCCTGTCTTTCTCTCTTTGCATGTCTGATTCTATTTGTTTGCATGTCTGGGTGGGTGTTTGCAAGTCCAAGTATTTGTCTTTGTTTGCATGTCTGGGTTGGTGTTTGCAAGTCCAAGTATTTGTCTTTGTTGGTTTCTATATTTAAAGTGCCTATCTTTCTCTATTTGCATATCTGATTCTTTTTGGTTGCATGTCTGGGTTGGTGTTTGCAATGCAAGTCTAAGTATTTGTTTTTGTTGGTTTATATATCTAAAGTGCCTATCTTTCTCTGTTTGCATGTCTGATTCTATTTGTTTGCATGTCTGTGTTGGTGTTCTGCAAGTCCAAGTATTTGTCTTTGTTGGTTTGTATATCTAAAGTGCCTGTCTTTCTCTGTTTGCATGTCTGATTCTATTTGTTTGCATGTCTGGGTTGGTGTTTTCAAGTCCAAGTATCTGTCTTTGTTGGTTTGTATATCAAAAGTGAATATCATTCTATGTTTGCATGTCTGATTCTATTTGTTTGCATGTCTGGAATTGGTTTTTGAAAGACCAATTAGTTGTGTTTGTTGGTTTGTATATATAATTTGCCTGTCTTTCTCTGTTTGCATGTCTGATTCTATTTATGTGCATGTCTGGGGTGGTGTTTACAATTTATTGAATCTTTGGTTGAGTTTGTATATGTCTTGAGGATAAATCTTCATGTGTTCCCATTTGGTAGTTTATTTGTGGAATAGTCTGGGTTGGTGTTTGACATTCAAGTATTCAGTAGTTATTGGTTTGAATTTATAATGGACCGGTCTTTCCCAGTTTGCAGAACTGATTGTCTTTTTTTGAATGTAAAGGTTGTTTTTTACAAGTACAAAAATCTGTCTTTGTTGGTTTGTATATCTAAAGTGACTGTCTTTCTGTGTTTGCATGTCTGATTCTATTTGTTTGCATGTCAGGGTTAGTGTTTGCAAGTCCAAGTATTTGTCTTTGTTGGTTTGTATATCTAGATTGCCTGTCTTTCTCTGTTTGCATGTCTGATTCTATTTGTTTGCATGTCTGGGTTGGTGTTTGAAAGTCCAAGTATTTGTCTTTGTTGGTTTGTATATCTAAAGTGCCTGTCTTTCTCTTTTTGCATGTGTGATTCTATTTGTTTGCATGTCTGGTTTGGTATTTGCAAGTCAAAGTATTTGTCTTTGTGGGTGTGTATATCTAAAGAGACTCTTTTTCTCTGTTTGCATGTCTGATTCTATTTGTTTGCATGTCTGGGTTGGTGTTTGCAAGTCCAAGTATTTGTCTTTGTTGCTTTGTATATCTAAAGTGCCTATCTTTCTCTGTTTGTGTGTCTGATTCTATTTGTTTGATGTCGAGGTTGGTGTTTGCAAGTCCAAGTATTTGTCTTTGTTGGTTTGTATATCTAAAGTGCCTATCTTTCTCTGTTTGTATGTCTGATTCTATTTGTTTGCATGTCTGGGTTGGTGTTTTGCAAGTCCGAGTATTGTCCTTGTTGTTTTGTATATCTAAAGTGCCTGTCTTTCTCTGTTTGCATGTCCGATTCTATTTGTTTGCATGTTTGGGTTGGTGTTTGCAAGTCCAAGTATTTGTCTTTGTTGGTTTGTATATCTAAAGTACCTGTCTTTCTCTGTTTGCATGTCTGATTCTATTTGTGTGCATGTCTGGGTTGGTGCTTGCAAGTTTAAGTATCTTTCTTTGTTGGTTTTTATATCTAAAGTACCTGTCTTTCTCTGTTTGCATGTATGATTCTATTCGTTTGCATGTCTGGGTTGGTGTTTGCAAGTCTAAGTATCTGTCTTTGTTGGTTTGTATATCTAGAGTGCCTGTCTTTCTCGTTTGCATGTCTGATTCTATTTGTTTGCATGTCTGGGTTGGTGTTTGCAAGTCCAAGTATTTGTTTTTGTTGGTTTGTATATCTAAAGTGACTGTCTTTATCTGTTTGCATGTCTGATTCTAATTGTTTGCATGTCTGGGCTGGTGTTTGCAAGTCCAAGTATTTGTCGTTGTTGGTTTGTATATCTAAAGTGCCTGTCTTTCTCTGTTTGCATGTCTGATTCTATTTGTGTGCATGTCTGGGTTTGTGTTTGCCAGTCCAAGTATTTGTCTTTGTTGCTTTGTATAACTAAAGTGCCTGTCTTTCTATGTTTGCATGTCTGATTCTATTTTTTTGCATGTCTGGGTTGGTGTTTGCAAGTCCAAGTATTTGTCTTTGTTGCTTTGTATATCTAAAGTGCCTGTCTTTCTCTGTTTGCATGTGTGATTCTATTTGTTTGCATGTCTGAGTTGTTGTATGCAACTCCAAGAATTTTTCTTTGTCGGGTTGTATATGTAAAGTGCCTATCTTTCTGTGTTTGAATGTCTGATTCTTTTTTTTTGCATGTCTGGGTTTGTGTTTACAAGTACAAGTATTTGTCTTTGTTGGTTTTTATATCTAAATTGCATGTCTTTATCTGTTTGCATGTCTGATTCTATTTGTTTGCATGTATGGGTTGGTGTTTGCAAGTACAAGTATTTGTTTTTGTTGGTTTATATATCTAAAGTGCCTGTCTTTCCCTGTTTGCATGTCTGATTCTATTTGTTTGCATGTCTGGGTTGATGTTTGCAAGTCCAGGTATTTGTCTTTGTTGGTTTGTATATCTTAAGTGCATATCTTTCTCTTTTTGCATGTCTGATTCTATTTGTTTGCATGTCTGGGTTGGTGTTTTTGCAAGTCCAAGTATCTATCATTGTTGGTTTTTATATTTAAAGTGAGTGTCTTTCTCCGTTTCCATGTCTGATTCTATTTGTTTGCATTTCTGGGTTGGTGTTTGACATTCCAAGTATTTTTATTTGTTTGTTTTTATATATAAAATGCGTGTATTTATCTGTTTTCATGTCTGATTCTATTTGTTTGCATGTCTGGGTTGTTGTTTGTAAGTGCAAGTATTTGTCTTTGTTGGTTTGTATATCTAAAGTGCCTGTCTTTCTGTGTTTGCATGTCTGATTCTATTTGGTTGTATGTCAGGGTTAGTGTTTGCAAGTCCAAGTATCTGTCTTTGTTGGTTTGTATATATAAAATGCCTGTATTTCTCTGTTTTCATTTCTGATTCTATTTGTTTGCATGTCAGGGTTGGTGTTTGCCAGTCCAAGTATGTGTGTGTTTTTGTTTTTATATCTAAAGTGCCTGTCTTTCTGTTTGCATGTCTAATTCTATTTGTTTGCATGTCTGGGATGGTGTTTGCAAGTCCAAGTATTTGTCTTTGTTGGTTTATATATCTAAAGTGCCTGTCTTTCTCTGTTTGCATGTCTGATTCTATTTGTTTGCATGTCTGGGTTGGTGTCTGCAAGTCCAAGTATTTGTCGTTGTTGGTTTGTATATCTAAAGCGCCTGTCTTTCTATGTTTGCATGTCTGATTATATTTGTTTGCATGTCGGGGATGATGTTTGCAAGTCCAAGTATTTGTCTTTATTGGTATGTATATCTAAAGTGCCTGTCTTTCTCTGTTTGCATGTCTGATTCTATTTGTTTGCATGTCTGGGATTGGTGTTTGCAAGTCCAAGTATTTGTCTTTGTTGGTTTGTATATCTAAAGTGCCTGTCTTTCTCTGTTTGTGTCTGATTCTATTTGTTTGCATGTCTGGATTGGTGTTTGCAAGTCCAAGTATTTGTCTTTGTTGGTTTGTATATCTAAAGTGCCTGTCTTTCTCTGTTTGCATGTCTGATTCTATTTGTTTGCATGTCTGGGTTGGTGTTTGCAAGTCCAAGTATTGTCTTTTTTGGTTTGTATATCTAAAGTGCTTGTCTTTCTCTGTTTTGATGTCTGATTCTATTTGTTTGCATGTTTGGGTTTGTGTTTGCAAGTCCAGGTATTTTTCGTTGGTAGGTTGTATATCTAAAGGGCCTGTCTTTCTCTGTTTGCATGTCTGATTCTATTTGTTTGCATGTCTGGGTTGGTGTTTGCAAGTCCAAGTATTTGTCGTTGTTGGTTTGTACATCTAAAGTGCCTGTCTTTCTCTGTTTGCATGTCTGATTCTATTTGTGTGCATGTCTGGGTTTGTGTTTGCCAGTCCAAGTATTTGTCTTTGTTGGTTTGTATATCTAAAGGGCCTGTCTTTCTCTGTTTGCATGTCTGATTCTATTTGTTTGCATGTCTGGGTTGGTGTTTGCAAGTCCAAGTATTTGTCTTTGTTGTTTTGTATATCTAAAGTGGCTGTCTTTCTCTGTGTACATGTCTGATTCTATATGTTTTCATGTCTGGGTTGGTGTTTGCAAGTACAAGTATTTGTCTTTGTCGGTTTGTATATCTAAAGTGCCTATCTTTCTGTGTTTGAGTGTCTGATTCTATTTTTTTGCCTGTCTGGGTTGGTGTTTGCAATTCCAAGTATTTTTCATTTTTGGTTTTTATATCTAAAGTTCCTGTCTTACTCTGTTTCAATGTCTGATTATATTTGTTTGCATGTCAGGGTTGTTGTTTGGAAGTCCAAGTATTTGTCGTTGTTGGTTTGTATATCTAAAGTGCCGTCTTTCTCTGTTTGCATGTCTGATTCTATTTGTTTGCATGTCAGGGTTGGTGTTTGTAAGTCCAAGTATCTGTCTTTGTTGGTTTATATATCTAAAGTGCCTGTCTTTCTTTGTTTGCATGTCTGATTCTATTTGTTTGCATGTCAGGGTTAGTGTTTGAAAGTCCAAGTATTTGTCTTTGTTGGTTTCTATATCTAAAGTGCCTGTCTTTCTCTGTTTGCATGTCTGATTCTATTTGTTTGCATGTCTGGGTTGGTGTTTGCTAGTCCAAGTATTTGTCTTTGTTTGTTCGTATATCTAAAGTGCATTTCTTTCTCTGTTTGCATGTCTAATTCTATTTGTTCGCATGTCTGGGTTGGTGTTTGCAAGTCCAAGTATTTGTCTTTGTTGGTTTGTATATCTAAAGTGCCTGTCTTTCTCTGTTTGCATGTCTGATTCTATTTGTTTGCATGTCTGGGTTGGTGTTTGCAAGTCCAAGTATTTGTCTTTGTTGGTTTGAATATATTAATTGCATGTATTTCTCTGTTTGTATGTCTGTTTCTATTTGTTTGCGTGTCTTGGATGGTGTTTTGCAAGTCCAAGTATTTGTCTGTGTTGGTTTGTATATCTAAATTGCCTGTCTTTCTCTGTTTGAAGGTCAGATTCTATTTGTTTGCATGTCTGTGTTGGTGTTTGCAAGTCCAAGTATCTGTCTTTGTTCGTTTGTATATCTAAAGTGACTGTCTTTATCTGTTTGCATGTCTGATTCTATTTGTTTGCATGTCAGGGTTTGGTTTTTGCAATTCCTATTATCTGTCTTTGTTGGTTTGTATATCTAAAGTCGCTCTCTTTCTATATTTGCATGTCTGATTCTATTTGTTTTAATGTCTGGGCTGGTGTTTGCAAGTCCAAGTATTTGTCTTTGTTTGTTTGTATATCTAAAGTGACCGTCTTTCTCTGTTTGCATGTCTGATTCTATTTGTTTGCATGTCAGGGTTGGTGTTTGTAAGTCCAAGTATCTGTCTTTGTTGGTTTATATATCTAAAGTGCCTGTCTTTCTTTGTTTGCATGTCTGATTCTATTTGTTTGCATGTCAGGGTTAGTGTTTGCAATTCCAAGTATTTGTCTTTGTTGGTTTGTATATCTAAAGTGCCTGTCTTTCTCTGTTTGCATGTCTGATTCTATTTGTTTGCATGTCTGGGTTGTTGTTTGCAAGTCCAAGTATTTGTCTTTGTTTGCATGTCTGGGTTGGTGTTTGCAAGTACTAGTATTTGTCTTTGTTGGTTTGTATATCTATAGTTGCTATCTTGCTCTGTTTGCATGTCTGATTCTATTTGTTTGCACGTCTGGGTTGTTGTTTGAAAGTCCAAGTATTTTTCTTGTTTTGTTTGTATATATAAAGTGCCTGTATTTCTCTTTTTGTATGTCTGATTCTATTTGTTTGAATGTCTGTGTTGTTGTTTTGCAAGTCCAAGTATTTGTATTTGTTGGTTTGTATATCTAAAGTGCCTGTCTTTCTCTGTTTGCAGGTCCGATTCTATTTGTTTGCATGTCTGGGCTGGTGTTTGCAAGTCCAAGTATCTGTCTTTGTTGGTTTGCATATCTTAAGTGCCTATCTTTCTCTGTTTGCATGTCTGATTCTATTTGTTTGCATGTCTCGGATTGGTGATTGCAAGTCCAAGCATTTGTCCTTGTTGGTTTGTATATCTAAAGTGCCTGTCTTTCTCTGTTTGCATGTCTGATTCTATTTATTTGCATGTCTGGGGTGGTGTTTGCAAGTCCAAGTATTTGTCTTTGTTGGTTTGTACATCTAAAGTGCCTATCTTTCTCTGTTTGCATGTCTGATTTTATTTGTTTGCATGTCTGGGTTGGTGTTTGCAAGTCCAAGTATTTGTCTTTGTTGGTTTGTATATCGAAGGTTCCTGTCTTTCTCTGTTTGCATGTCTGATTCTATTTGTTTGCATGCCTGGGTTGGTGTTTGCAAGTCCAAGTATCTGTCTTTGTTGGTTTATATATCTAAAGTGCCTGTCTTTCTGTGTTTGCATGTCTGATTCTATTTGTTTGCATGTCAGGGTTAGTGTTTGCAAGTCCAAGTATTTGTCTTTGTTGGTTTATATATCTAGAGTGCCTGTCTTTCTCTGTTTGCATGTCTGATTCTATTTGTTTGCATGTGTGGGTTGGTGTTTGCAAGACCAAGTATTTGTCTTTGTTTATTTGTATATCTAAAGTGCATATCTTTTTCTGTTTGCATGTCTGATTCTATCTGTTTGAATATCTGGGTTGTTGTTTGCAAGTCCAAGTATTTTTCTAAGGAGATATGAATATAAATAGTGAATATATGACTCTGTTTGCATCTCTGACTCTATATTATAACATGTCTGGGTTGGTGTTTGCAAGTCCAAGTATTTGTCTTTGTTGCTTTGTATATCTAAAGTGCCTATCTTTCTCTGTTTGTGTGTCTGATTCTATTTTTTTGCATGTCTGGGTTGGTGTTTGCAAGTCCAAGTATTTGTCTTTGTTGGTTTGTATATCTAAAGTGCCTATGTTTCTCTTTTTGTATGTCTGATTCTATTTGTTTGCATGTATTGGTTGGTGTTTTGCAAGTCCAAGTATTTGTCTTTGTTGGTTTGTATATCTAAAGTACCTGTCTTTCTCTGTTTGCATGTCTGATTCTATTTGTTTGCATGTCTGGGTTTGTGTTTGCAAGTCCAAGTATCTGTCTTTGTGCGTTTGTATATCGATATTTACTGTCTTTATCTGTTTGCATGTTTGATTCTATTTGTTTTCATGTCTGGAATTGGTGTTTGCAAGTCCAATAATTTGTATTTGTTGGTTTGTATATCTAAAGTGACTGTCTTTCTCTGTTTGCATGTCTGAGTCTATTTGTGTGCATGTCTGGGTTGGTGTTTGCCAGTCCAAGTATTTGTCTTTGTTGCTTTGTATATCTAAAGTGCCTGTCTTTCTATGTTTGCATGTCTGATTCTATTTGTTTGTATGTCTGGGTTGGTGTTTGCAAGTCCAAGTATTTGTCTTTGTTGCTTTGTATATCTAAAGTGCCTGTCTTTCTGTGTTTGTGTGTCTGATTCTATTTGTTTGCATGTCTGGGTTGGTGTTTGCAAGTCCAAGTATTTGTCTTTGTTGGTTCTTATATCTAAAGTGCATTTCTTTCTCTGTTTGCATGTCTGATTCTATTTGTTCGCATGTCTGGGAAGGTGTTTACAAGTCCAAGTATTTGTCTTTGTTGGTTTATATATCTAAAGTGCCTGTCCTTCTCTGTTTGCATGTCTGATTCTATTTGTTTGCATGTCTGGGTTTGTGTTTTCAAGTTCAAGTATCTGTCTTTGTTGGTTTGTATATCTAAAATGTCTATCTTTCTTTTTTTGGATGTCTGATTCTATTGGTTTGCATGTCTGGGATGGTGCTCTGCAATTCCAAGTATTTGTCTTTGTTGGTTTGTATATATAAAGTGCCTGTCTTTCTCTGTTTGCATGTCCGATTCTATTTGTTTGCATGTCTGGGTTGGTGTTTGCAAGTCCAAGAATCTGTCTTTGTTGGTTTGTATATCTAAAGTGCCTATCTTTCTCTGTTTGCATGTCTGATTCTATTTGTTTGCATGTCTGGGATTGGTGTTTGCAAGTCCAAGTATTTGTAGTTGTTGGTTTTTATAACTAAAGTGCCTGTCTTTCTCTGTTGGCATGTCTGATTCTATTTGTTTGCATGTCTGGGTTGATGTTTGCAAGTCCAAGTATTTGTCTTTGTTGGTTTGTATATCTAAAGTGCCGTCTTTCTCTGTTTGCATGTCTGATTCTATTTGTTTGCATGTCAGGGTTGTTGTTTGTAAGTCCAAGTATCTGTCTTTGTTGGTTAATATATCTAAAGTGCCTGTCTTTCTTTGTTTGCATGTCTGATTCTATTTGTTTGCATGTCTGGGTTAGTGTTTTGCATGTCCAAGTATTTGTCTTTGTTGTTTTGTATATCTAAAGTGACTGTCTTTCTCTGTTTGCATGTTTGATTCTATTTGTTTGCATTTCTGGGTTGGTGTTTGCAAGTCCAAGTATTTGTCTTTGTTTGCATGTCTGGGTTGGTGTGAGCAAGTCCAAGTATTTGTTTTGCTGGTTTATATATCTTAAGTGCCTGTATTTATTTGTTTGCATGTTTGATTCTACTTGTTTGAATATCTGGATTGGTGTTTGCATGTTCTGGTATATGATTGTGTTGTTTTTCAAATCTAAATTGCCTGTCTATATCTGTTTGCATGTCTGATTCTATTTGTTTTTATGTCTGGGTTGGTGTTTGCAAGTGCAAGTATTTGTCGTTGTTGGTTTGTATATCTAAAGTGCCTGTCTTTCTCTGTTTGCATGTCTGATTCTATTTGTTAGCATGTCTGGGTTGGTGTTTGCAAGTCCAAGTATCTGTCTTTGTTGCTTTCTATATCTAAAGTGCCTGTCTTTCTGTGTTTGCATGTCTGATTCTATTTGTTTGCATGTCAGGGTTAGTGTTTGCAAGTCCAAGTATTTGTCTTTGTTGGTTTGTATATCTAGAGTGCCTGTCTTTCTCTGTTTGCATGTCTGATTCTATTTGTTTCCATGTCTGGGTTGGTGTTTGCAAGTCCAAGTATTCGTCTTTGTTGGTCTGTATAACTAAAGTGCAGGTCTTTCTCTGTTTGCATGTTAGATTCTATTTGTTTGCATTTCTTGGTTGCTGCTTACAAGTCAAAGTATATATATTTGTGGCTTTGTGTATCTAAACTACCTATCTTTTTCTGTTAACAAGTCTGATTCTATTTGTTTGCATGTCTCGGCTGGTGTTTGCAAGTCCAAGTATTTTTCTTTGTTGGTTTGTATATTTACAGGACCTGTCTTTGTCTGGTTACTTGTCTGATTATATTTGTTTGCATGCCTGGGTTGGTGGTTGCAAGTCCAAGTTTTGTCGTTGTTGGTTTGTATATCTAAAGGGCCTGTCTTTCTCTATTTGCATGTCTGATTCTATTTGTGTGCATGTCTGGGTTTGTGTTTGCCAGTCCAAGTATTTGTCTTTGTTGGTTTGTATATCTAAAGTTCCTGTCTTTCTCTGTTTGCATGTCTGATTCTATTTGTTTGCATGTCTTGGTTGGTTTTTTCAAGTCCAAGTATTTGTCTTTGTTGGTTCGTATATCTAAAGTGACTGTCTTTATCCTTTTGTATGTCTGATTCTATTTGTTTTCATGTCTGGGTTGATGTTTGCAAGTCCAAGAATTTGTCTTTGTCGGTTTGTATATCTAAAGTGCCTATCTTTTTGTGTTTGCGTGTCTGATTCTATTTTTTTGCATGTCTGGGTTTGTGTTTACAAGTTCAAGTATTTTTCTTTGTTGGTTTGTATATCTAAAGTGCATATCTTTCTCTGTTTGCATGTCTTATTCTATTTGTTTGCATGTCTGGGATGGTGTTTGCAAGTCCAAGTATGTGTCTTTGTTGGTTTATATATCTAAAGTGCCTGTCTTTTTCTGTTTGCATGTCTGATTCTATTTGTTTGCATGTCTGGGTTGGTGTGTTCAAGTCCAAGTATTTGTCTTTGTTGGTTTGTATATCTAAAATGCCTATCTTTCTCTTTTTGCATTTCTGATTCTATTTGTTTGCATGTCTGGGGTGGCGTTCTGCAAGTCCAAGTATTTGTCTTTGTTGGTTTTTATATCTAAAGTGCCTGTCTTTCTCTGTTTGCATGTCTGATTCTATTTGTTTGCATGTCTGGGTTGGTGTTTGCAAGTCCAAGTATTTGTCTTTGCTGGTTTGTATATCTAAAGTGCCTATCTTTCTCTTTTTGCATGTCTGATTCTATTTGTTTGCATGTCTGGGATTGGTGTTTGCAAGTCCAAGTATTTGTCTTTGTTGGTTTGTATATCTAAAGTGCCTGTCTTTCTTTGTTTGGAAGTCTTATTCTATCTGTTTTCATGTCTGGGTTGGTGTTTTGTAAGTCCAACTATTTGTCGTTGATGCTTTGTATGTCTGAAGTTCCTGTATAACAATGTCTTAGTTTCCGAATCTACATTTTGGCAAAAGTTCTCTTTTTTTTGCAAGTCCTAATATTTGTCTTTGTTGGTTTATTTATCAAAATTTACCGTCGTTCCAAGTTATCATTTATGCTACACATTGTTTGAACTGCTGGTATTGTGTTTAAAAGTCAACGAATCTTTCTTTGTTTTTTTGTATATCTAAAGTGCCTGTCTTTCTGTGTTTGCATGTCTGATTCTATTTGTTTGCATGTCAGGGTTTGTGTTTGCAAGTCCAAGTATTTGTCTTTGTTGGTTTGTATATCTAGAGTGCCTGTCTTTCTCTGTTTGCATGTCTGATTCTATTTGTTTGCATGTCTGGGTTGGTGTTTGCAAGACCAAGTATTTGTCGTTGTTGCTGTTTCTATCTGAAGTACATATGTGTGAATGTTTACATGCATTATATTTCTTGTTTGCATTTCTTGGCCGTTTTTTGACTCTCCAAGTATTTGTATTTTTTGATTTGTATATCTAAAGTACATGTCAGTCTCTTTTTGCATGTATGATTTTATTTGTTTGCATGTCTGGGTTGGTGTTTGCAATTCCAAGTATTTGTCTTTGTTTGTTTGTATATCTAAAGTACCTGTCTTTCTCTGGTTGCATGTCTGATTCTATTTGTTTGCATGTCTGGGTTGGTGTTTGCAAGTCCAAGTATTTGTCGTTGTTTGTTTGTATATCTAAAGTGTCTGTCTTTCTCTGTTTGCATGTCTGATTCTATTTGTTTGCATGTCTGGGTTTGTGTTTGCCAGTCCAAGTATTTGTCTTTGTTTCTTTGTATAACTAAAGTGCCTGTCTTTCTATGTTTGCATGTCTGATTCTAATTGTTTGCATGTCTGGGTTGGTGTTTGCAAGTCCAAGTATTTGTCTTTGTTGCTTTGTATATCTAAAGGGCCCGTCTTTCTCTGTTTGCATGTCTGATTCTATTTGTTTGCATGTCTGAGTTGATGTATGCAAGTCCAAGAATTTGTCTTTGTCGGTTTGTATATCTAAAGTGCCTATCTTTTTGTGTTTGCGTGTCTGATTCTATTTTTTTGCATGTCTGGGTTGGTGTTTGCAAGTCCAAGTATTTGTCTTTGTTGGTTTGTATATCTAAAGTGCATGTCTTTCTCTGTTTGCATGTCTAATTCTATTTGTTTGCATGTCTGGGTTGGTGTTTGCAAGTCCAAGTATTTGTCTTTGTTGGTTTGTATATCTAAAGTGCCTGTCTTTCTCTGTTTGCATGTCTGATTCTAATTGTTTGCATGTCTGGGTTGTTGTTTGCAAGTCCAAGTATTTCTCTTTTTTTGTTTGTATATATAAAGTGCTTATCTTTCTCTGTTTGCATGTCTGATTTTATTTGTTTGCATGTCTGGGTTGGTGTTTGCAAGTCCAAGTAATAGTCGTTGTCTGTTTGTATATCTAAAGTTCCTTTCATTATCTTTTTGCATTTCATATTATATTTTTTTGAATGTCTGGGTTGGTGTTTTCAAGTCCTAGTATCTGTCTTTGCTGGGTTATATATCTAAAGTGCCTATCTTTCCCTGTTTGCATGTCTGATTCTATTTTTTTGCATGTCTGAGATTGGTGTTTGCAAGTCCAAGTATTTGTCTTTGTTGGTTTGTATATCTAAAGTGCCCGTCTTTCTCTGTTTGCATGTCTTATTCTATTTGTTTTCATGTCTGGGTTGGTGTTTGCAAGTTCAAGTATTTGTCTTTGATGGTTTGTATATCTAAAGTGCCTATCTTTCTCTGTTTGCATGTGTGATTTTATTTGTTTGCATGTATGGGTTGGTGTTTGCAAGTCCAATTATCTTTATTTGTTGTTTTGTATATATAAAGTGACTGTCTATCTCTGTTTGCGTGTCTGATTCTATTTGTTTGCATGTCAGGGTTGGTGTTTGTAAGTCCAAGTATCTGTCTTTGTTGGTTTATATATCTAAAGTGCCTGTCTTTCTGTGTTTGCATGTCTGATTCTATTTGTTTGCATGTCAGGGTTGGTGTTTGCAAGTCAAAGAATTTGTCTTTGCCGGTTTAAATATCTAAAGTTACCGTCTTTCTCTGTTTGCATGTCTGATTCTATTTGATTGCATGTTTGGACTTGTGTTGGCCTTTCCAAGAATGTGTCTCTGTTGGTTTGTATATCTAAAGTTCCTGTCTGTCTCTGTTTGCATGTCTGATTCTATTTGTTTGCATGTCTGGGTTGGTGTTTGCAAGTCCAAGTATTTGTCTTTGTTGCTTTGTATATCTAAAGTGCCTGTCTTTCTCTGTTTGTGTGTCTGATTCTATTTGTTTGCATGTCTGGGTTGATGTTTGCAAGTCCAAGTATTTGTCTTAGTTGGTTTGTATATCTAAAGTGCCTATCTTTATCTGTTTGCATGTTTGATTATATTTGTTTGCGTGTCATGGTTGGTGTTTGCAAGTCCAAGTATTTATTTTTCTTGGTTTATACATCTAAATTGACTGTCTTTGTATGTTTGCATGTCTGATTAAATTTGTTTGCAGGTCAGGGTTGTTGTTTGTAAGTCAAAGTATTTTTCTGTTTTGTTTTGTATATCTAAAGTGGCTGTCTTTCTCTGTTTTCATGTCTGATTCTATCTGTTTTCATGTCAGGGTTGGTGTTTTCAAGTCCAAGTATTTGTCTTTCTTTGTGTGTATATCTAAAATGCCTATCTTTGTCAGTTTGAATGTCTGATTCTATTTGTTTGCATGTCTGGGTTGGTGTTTGCAAGTCCAAGTAGTTGTCTTTTTTTGTTTGTATATCTAAAGTGCCTGTCTTTCTCTGTTTGCATGTCTGATTCTATTTTTTTGCATGTCAGGGTTAGTGTTTGCAAGTCCAAGAATTTGTCTTTGTTGGTTTGTATATCTAAAGTGCCTGTCTTTTCTGTTTGCATGTCTGATTCTATTTGTTTGCATGTCAGGGTTGTTGTTTGATAGTCCAAGTATATGTGTTTGTTGGTTTGTATATCTAAAGTTGCTGTCTTTCTCTGTTTGAATGTCTGATTCTATTTGTTTGCATGTCTGGGTTGATGTTTGCAAGTCCAAGAATTTGTCTTTGTCGGTTTGTATATCTAAAGTTCCTATCTTTCTCTGTTTGCATGTCTGATTCTATTTGTTTGCATGTCTGGGTTGGTGTTTGTAAGTCCAAGTATCTTTCTTTGTTTGTTTGTATATCTAAAGTGCCTGTCTTTCTCTTTTTGCATGTCTGATTCTATTTGTTTGCATGTCTTTGTTGGTATTCTGAAATTAAAATAATTTGTCTTTGTTGGTTTGTATATCTAAAGTGCATGTCTTTCTCTGTTAGCAGGTCAGATTCTATTTGTTTGCATGTCTGGGTTGGTGTTTTCAAGTCCAAGTATCTGTCTTTGTTGGTTTGTATATCTAAAGTGCCTATCTTTCTCTGGTTGCATGTCTGATTCTATTTGTTTGCATGTCTGGGATTGGTGTTTGCAAGTCCAAGTATTTGTCTTTGTTGGTTTGTATATCTAAAGTGCCTGTCTTTCTCTGTTTGCATGTCTGATTCTTTTTGTTTTCATGTCTGGGTTTGAGTTTGCTATTACAATTTTCTGTCTTTTCTGTTGTGAATATATATTTTAAATGTGTTTCTCTGTTGCTTTTCTGTTTTAATTTGTTTTATTTTCTTAGTAGGTGTTTGTAAGTTCAATTATTTGTCACTGTTGCGTTGAATATATAAACTGACTGTCTTTCTATGTTTGCATGTCTGATTCTATTTGTTTGAATATCTCGGCTGTTTTTTACAAGTAAAAGAATCTGTCTCTGTTGCTTGTTATATCTAAAGTGGCTGTCTTTCTGTGTTAGAATGTCCGATTATATTTTTTTACAGTTAAGGGGTGGTGTTTGCAAGTGAAAGTATTTGTCTTTGTTGGTTTCTATATCTAGAGTGCCTTTCTTTCTCTGTTTGCATGTCTTATTCTATTTGTTTGCATGTCTGGGTTGGTGTTTGCAAGACCAAGTATTTGTCTTTGTTGCTTTGTATATCTAAAGTGCCTGTCTTTCTCTGTTTGTGTGTCTGATTCTATTTGTTTGCATGTCTGGGTTGATGTTTGCAAGTCCAAGTATTTGTCTTTGTTGCTTTGTATATCTAAAGTGCCTGTCTTTCTCTGTTTGCATGTCTGATTCTATTTGTTTGCATGTCTTGGTTGGTGTTTGCAAGTCAAAGTATTTATTTTTGTTGGTTTGTACATCTAAAGTGCCTGTCTTTCTCTTTTTGCATGTCTGATTCTATTTGTTTGCAGGTCAAGGTTGTTGTTTGCAAGTCAAAGAATTTTTCTTTTTTGTTTTGTATATCTAAAGTTCCTGTCTTTCTCTGTTTGCATGTCTTATTCTATTTGTTTGAATGTCAGGGTTGTTGTTTACAAGTCCAAGAAGTTGTCTTTGTCGGTTTGTATATCTAAAGTGTCTGTCTTTCTCTGTTTGCATGTCTGATTCTATTTGTTTTCATGTCTGGGTTGTAGTTTGCAAGTCCAAGTATCTGTCTTTGTTGGTTTGTATATATAAAGTGTATGTCTTTCTGTGTTTGCATTTCTGATTCTATTTTTTTGCATGTCAGGGTTAGTGTTTGCAAGTCCAAGAATTTGTCTTTGTTGGTTTGTACATCTAAAGTGTCTGTTTTTTATGTTTGCATGTCTGATTATATTTGTTTTCATGTCAGGGTTGTTGTTTGCAAGTCTTTGTTTTTTTGTATATCTAAAGTGCCTTTCTTTCTCTGTTTGCATGTCTGATTCTATTTGATTGCATATCTGGGTTGATGTTTGCAAGTCCAAGAATTTGTCTTTGTCGGTTTGTATATCTAAAGTGCCTGTCTTTCTCTGTTTGCATGTCTGATTCTATTTGTTTGCATGTCTGGGTTGGTGTTTGCAAGTCCAAGTATTTGTCTTTGTTGGTTTGTATATCTAAAGTGCATGTCTTTCTCTGTTTGCATGTCTAATTCTATTTGTTTGCATGTCTGGGTTGGTGTTTGCTAGTCCAAGTATCTGTCTTTGTTTGTTTATATATCTAAAGTGCCTGTCTTTCTCTGTTTGCATATCTGATTCTATTTGTTTGCATGTGTGGGTTGGTGTTTGCAAGTCCAAGTATTTGTCTTTGTTGGTTTGTATATCTAAAGTGCCTGTCTTTCTCTTTTTGCATGTCTGATTCTATTTGTTCGCATGTCTGGGTTGGTGTTTTGCAAGTCCAAGTATTTGTCTTTGTTGGTTTGTATATCTAAAGTGCCTGTCTTTCTCTGTTTGCAGGTCTGATTCTATTTCTTTGCATGTCTGGGGTTGGTGTTTGCAAGTCCATGAATTTGTAGTTGTTGGTTTGTTTATCTTAAGTGGCTGTCTTTCTCTGTTTTCATTTATGATTCTATTTTTTTGATTTTCTGGGTTGTTGATTGAAATTCTAAGAATTTTTCTTTGATCGTTGATATAAATAAAATGAAAAACGTTCTCTATATGCCTGTCTTAGTGTACTCATTGACATGTTTGGGTTCGTGATTTACATTCACAGTCACTTTAGTTGTTGGTCGGTATATATAATGTGCCGTCTTTCTCTGTTTGCATGTCTGATTCTATTTGTTTGCATGTCAGGGTTGGTGTTTGTAAGTCCAAGTATCTGTCTTTGTTGGTTTATATATCTAAAGTGCCTGTCTTTTTCTGTTTGCATGTCTGATTCTATTTGTTTGCAAGTCCAAGTATTTGTCTTTGTTGGTTTCTATATCTAAAGTGCCTATCTTTCTATGTTTGCATGTCTGATTCTATTTGTTTGCATGTCTGGGTTGGTGTTTGCAAGTCCAAGTATTTGTCTTTGTTGGTTCGTATATCTATAGTGCATGTCTTTCTCTGTTTGCATGTCTGATTCTATTTGTTTGCATGTCTGGGATGGTGTTTGCAAGTCCAAGTATTTGTCTTTGTTGTTTTATATATCTAAAGTGCCTGTCTTTTTGTGTTTGCTTGTCTGATTCTTTTTATTTGAATGTCGGTGTTGGTGTTTTGCAAGTCCTACTTTTTGTCTTTGTTGGTTTTGTACATCTAAATTTACTATTTATTTCTTTCTTTATGTCATTTTATATATGTTTGCATGTATGTGATTGTGGTCTGAAAGTCAAAGTAGTTGTATTTGTTGGTTTGTCTATATAAAGTGCCTGTCTTTCTCTGTTTGCAGGTCCGATTCTATTTGTTTGCATGTCTGGGTTGTTGTTTGCAAGTCCAAGTATCTGTATTTGTTGGTTTGTATATCTAAAGTGCCTGTCTTTCTCTGTTTGCATGTCTGATTCTATTTGTTTGCATGTCTGGGATTGGTTTTTGCAAGTCCAAGAATTTGTCTTTGTTGGTTTGTATATCTAATGTGCCTGTCTTTCTCTGTTTGCATGTCTGATTCTATTTGTTTGCATGTCTGGGTTGGTGTTTGCAATCCAAGTATTTGTCTTTGTTGGTTTGTATATCTAAAGTGCCGTCTTTCTCTGTTTGCATGTCTGATTCTATTTGTTTGCATGTCAGGGTTGGTGTTTGTAAGTCCAAGTATCTGTCTTTGTTGGTTTATATATCTAAAGTGCCTGTCTTTCTTTGTTTGCATGTCTGATTCTATTTGTTTGCATGTCTGGGTTAGTGTTTGCAATTCCAAGTATTTGTCTTTGTTGGTTTGTATATCTAAAGTGCCTGTCTTTCTCTGTTTGCATGTCTGATTCTATTTGTTTTCATGTCTGGGTTGGTGTTTGCAAGTCCAAGTATTTGTCTTTGTTTGAATGTCTGGGATTGTGTTTGCAAGTCCAAGTATTTGTCTTTGTTGGTTTATATATCTAAAGTGCCTGTCCTTCTCTGTTTGCATGTCTGATTCTATTTGTTTGCATGTCTGGGTTGGTGTTTGCAAGTCCAAGTATTTGTCTTTGTTGGTTTGTATATCTAAAGTGCCTATGTTTCTCTTTTTGCATGTCTGATTCTATTTGTTTGCATGTCTGGGTTGGTGTTTTGCAATTCCAAGTATTTGGCTTTGTTGGTTTGTATATCTGAAGTGCCTGTCTTTCTCTGTTTGCAGGTCTGATTCTATTTGTTTGCATGTCTGGGTTGGTGTTTGCAAGTCCAAGTATCTGTCTTTGTTGGTTTGTATATCTAAAGTGCCTATCTTTCTCTTTTTTCATGTCTGATTCTATTTGTTTGCATGTCTGGGATTGGTGTTTGCAAGTCCAAGTATTTGTCTTTGTTGGTTTGTATATCTAAAGTGCCTGTCTTTCTCTGTTTGCATGTCTGATTCTATTTGTTTGCATGTCTGGGGTGGTGTTTGCAAGTCCAAGTATTTGTCATTGTTGGTTTGTATATCTAAAGTGCTTGTCTTTCTCTGTTTGCATGTCTGATTCTATTTGTTTGCGTGTCTGGGTTGGTGTTTTCAAGTCCAAGTATTTGTCTTTCTTGGTTTGTATATCTAAAGTGCCTGTATTTCTCTGTTTGCGTGTCTGATTATATTTGTTTGCATTTCAGGGTTTTTGTTTGCAATTCCAAATATGTGTCTTTGTTGGTGTATATATCTAAAGTGCCTGTCTTTCTCTGTTTGAATTTCTGATTCTATTTGTTTGAATGTCTGGGTTAGTGTTTGCAAGTCAAAGTATTTGTCTTTGTTGGTTTGTATATCTAGAGTGCCTGTCTTTCTCTTTTTGCATGTCTGATTCTATTTGTTTGCATGTCTGGGATGGTGTTTTGCAAGTCCAAGTATTTGTCTTTGTTGGTTTGTATATCTGAAGTGCCTGTCTTTCTCTGTTTGCAGGTCCGATTCTATTTGTGTGCATGTCTGGGTTGGTGTTTGCAAGTCCAAGTTTATGTCTTTGTTGGTTTGTATATCTAAAGTGCCTATCTTTCTCTGTTTGCATGGCTGATTCTATTTGTTTGCATGTCTGGGTTGGTGTTTTGCAAGTCCAAGTATTTGGCTTTGTTGGTTTGTATATCTGAAGTGCCTGTCTTTCTCTGTTTGCAGGTCCGATTCTATTTGTTTGCATGTCAGGGTTGGTGTTTGCAAGTCCAAGTATCTGTCTTTGTTGGTTTGTATATCTAAAGTGCCTGTCTTTCTCTGTTTTCATGTCTGATTCTATTTGTTTACATGTCTGGGATTGTTGTTTCCAAGACAAAGTATGTGTCTTTGTTGGTTTGTATATCTAAAGTGCCTGTCTTTCTCTGTTTGCAAGTCTGATTCTATTTATTTGCATGTAAGGGGTGGTGTATACAAGTCCAAGAATTTGTCTTTGATCATGTATATCTCGAGACTGCCTGACTTTGCCTGTTTGTTCTTGATATTATAGTTGAGTGAATGTCTGGGTTGGTGTTTGCAATTTAATGAAATTTTCGTTGTATCTGTGTATAAAAAAATTGACTTACTATATAATTTTGCATGTATGATTTTATTTTTTTACATGTCTGGGTTGGTGTTTTCAATTCCAAGTATATGTCTTATTTGGTTTGTATATCTAAAGTGCCTGTCTTTCTGTGTTTGCATGTCTGATTCTATTTGTTTGCATGTCAGGGTTAGTGTTTGCAAGTCCAAGTATTTGTCTTTGTTGGTTTGTATATCTAGAGTGCCTGTCTTTCTCTGTTTGCATGTCTGATTCTATTTGTTTGCATGTGTGGGTTGGTGTTTGCAAGCCCAAGTATTTGTCTTTGTTGGTTTGTATATCTAAAGTGCCTTTTTTTCTCTGTTTGCTTGTCTGATTCTATTTGTTTGCATGTCTGGGTTGGTGTTTGCAAGTCCAAGTATTTGTCTTTGTTGGTTTGTATATCTAAAGAGCCTTTCTTTCTCTGTTTGCATGTCTGATTCTATTTGTTTGCATGTCTGGGTTGGTGTTTGCAAGTCCAAGTATTTGTCTTTGTTGCTTTGTATATCTAAACTGCCTGTCTTTCTCTGTTTGTGTGTCTGATTCTATTTGTTTGATGTCTGGGTTGGTGTTTGCAAGTCCAAGTATTTGTCTTTGTTGGTTTGTATATCTAAAGTGCCTATCTTTCTCTTTTTGTATGTCTGATTCTATTTGTTTGCATGTCTGGGTTGGTGTTTTGCAAGTCCAAGTATTTGTCTTTGTTGGTTTGTATATCTAAAGTGCCTGTCTTTCTCTGTTTGCAGGTCCGATTCTATTTGTTTGCATGTCTGGGTTGTTGTTTGCAAGTCCAAGTATATGTATTTGTTGTTTTGTATATCTAAACTGACTATCTTTATATCTTTGATTGTCTGATTCTATTTGTTTGCATGTCTGGGATTGGTGTTTGCAAGTCCAAGTATTTGTCTTTGTTGGTTTGTATATCTAATGTGCCTGTCTTTCTCTGTTTGCATGTCTGATTCTATTTGTTTGAATGTCTGGGTTGGTGTTTGCAAGTCCAAGTATTTGTCTTTGTTGGTTTGTATATCTAAAGTGCCTCTTTTTCTTTGTTTGCATGTCTGATTCTATTTGTTTGCATGTCTGGGTTGGTGTTTTCTAGTCAAAGTATTTGTCATTGTTAGTTTGTATATATAAAGTGCCTATCTTTCTCTGTTTGTTTGTCTGATTCTATTTTTTTGCATGTCTGGGTTGGTGTTTGCAAGTCCAAGTATTTGTCTTTGTTGGTTCGTATATATATAGTGAATGTCTTTCTCTGTTTGCATGTCTAATTCTATTTGTTTGCATGTCTGGGATGGTGTTTGCAAGTCCAAGTATTTGTCTTTGTTGGTTTATATATCTAAAGTGCCTATCTTTCTCTGTTTGCATGTCTGATTCTATTTGTTTGCATGTCTGGGTTGGTGTTTGCAAGTCCAAGTATTTGTTTTTGTTGGTTTATATATCTAAAGTGCCTTTCTTTCTCTTTTTGCATGTCTGATTCTATTTGTTTGCATGTCTGGGTTGGTGTTTTGCAAGTCCAAGTATTTGTCTTTGTTGGTTTGTATATCTAAAGTGCCTTTCTTTCTCTGTTTGCAGGTCCGATTCTATTTGTTTGCATGTCTGGGTTGGTGTTTGCAAGTCCAAGTATGTGTCTTTGTTGGTTTGTATATCTAAAGTGCCTATCTTTATCTGTTTGCATGTCTGATTCTATTTGTTTGCATGTCTGGAATTGGTGTTTGCAAGTCCAAGTATTTGTCTTTGTTGGTTTGTATATCTAAAGTGACTGTCTTTCTCTGTTTGCATGTCTGATTCTATTTGTTTGCATGTCTGGGTTGGTGTTTGCAAGTCCAAGTATTTGTCTTTGTTGGTTTGTATATCTAAAGTGCCGTCTTTCTCTGTTTGCATGTCTGATTCTATTTGTTTGCATGTCAGGGTTGGTGTTTGTAAGTCCAAGTATCTGTCTTCGTTGGTTTATATATCTAAAGTGCCTGTCTTTCTTTGTTTGCAAGTCCAAGTATTTGTCTGTGTTGGTTTGTATATCTAAAGTGCCTGTCTTTCTCTGTTTGCATGTCTGATTCTATTTGTTTGCATGTCTGGGTTGGTGTTTGCAAGTCCAAGTATTTGTCTTTGTTTGCATGTCTGGGATGGGGTTTGCAAGTCCAAGTATTTGTTTTTGTTTGTTTATATATCTAAAGTGCCTGTCTTTCTCTGTCTGCAATTATGATTCTCTCTGTTGTATTGTCTGCGGTTGTTTGTGCAATTTCAAGTATCGCTAGTTTTTTTTTATGTCATCTAAAATGATTACCGACCTTTGTGTGCCAATATTATTAGATTGATTTGCATGTCTGGGTCGATACTACAAACGATACCTAATGTTTCGGTGTTGGGTTTTACGACTAGATTGAATGACATTATACGTTAGTATGTCTGATTCTATTTGTTTGCATGCCTGGGTTGGTGTTTGCAAGTCCAAGTATCTGTAATTGTTTGTTTGTATATATAAAGTTCATATCTTTCTCTGTTTGCATTTTTGATTCTATTTGTTTGCATTTCTGGGATTGGTGTTTGCAAGTCCAAGTATTTGTCTTTGTTGGTTTGTATATCTAAAGTGCCTGTCTTTCTCTGTTTGAATGTCTGATTATATTTGTATGTATATCCGGGTTAGTGTGTGCAAGTCCAAGTATTTGTCTTTGATGTTTTTTATGTCGAAAGTGGCTGTCTTTATCTGTTCGATCGTAGGTTTCTTCTTGTTTTCCTGTCTGGGTTGGTGTTTGTAAGTCCAGGTATTTGTTGCTGATAGTTTGTACACATAAAGTGTCTGTCTTTCTCTGTTTGCATGTATTATTCTATTTTTTTGCATGTCAGTGTTGGTGTTTGCAAGTCAAAGTATGTGTCTTTGTTGGTTTATATATCTAAAGTGCCTGTCTTTCTGTGTTTGCATGTCTGATTCTATTTGTTTGCATGTCAGGGTTAGTGTTTGCAAGTCCAAGTATTTGTGTTTGTTGGTTCATATCTCTCGATTGACTTTCTTTCTCTGTTTGCATGTCTGATTCTATTTGTTTGCATGTCTGGGTTGGTGTTTGCAAGTCCAAGTATTTGTCTTTGTTGGTTTGTATATCTAAAGTGCCTGTTTTTCTCTGTTTGCATGTCTGATTCTATTTGTTTGCATTTCTGGGTTGGTGTTTGCAAGTCCAAGTAAGTGTCTTTGTCGGTTTGTATATCTAAAGAGCCTATCTTTCTCTGTTTGCATGTCTGATTCTATTTGTTTACATGTCTGGGTTGGTGTTTGCAAGTCCAAGTATTTGTCTTTGTTGCTTTGTATATCTAAAGTGCCTGTCTTTCTCTGTTTGCAGGTCTGATTCTATTTGTTTGCATGTCTTGGTTGGTGTTTGCAAGTCCAAGTATCTGTCTTTGTTGGTTTGTATATCTAAAGTGCCTATCTTTCTCTGTTTGCATGTCTGATTCTATTTGTTTGCATGTCTGGAATTGGTGTTTGCAAGTCCAAGTATTTGTATTTTTCGGTTTGTATATCTAATGTGACTGTCTTTCTCTGTTTGCATGTCTGATTCTATTTGTTTGCATGTCTGGGTTGGTGTTTGCAAGTCCAAGTATTTGTCTTTGTTGGTTTGTATATCTAAAGTGACCGTCTTTCTCTGTTTGCATGTCTGATTCTATTTGTTTGCATGTCAGGGTTGGTGTTTGTAAGTCCAAGTATCTGTCTTCGTTGGTTTATATATCTAAAGTGCCTGTCTTTCTTTGTTTGCAAGTCCAAGTATTTGTCTTTGTTGGTTTGTATATCTAAAGTGCCTGTCTTTCTCTGTTTGCATGTCTGATTCTATTTGTTTGCATGTCTGGGTTGGTGTTTGCAAGTCAAAGTATTTGTCTTTGCTTGCATGTCTGGGTTGGTGTTTGCAAGTCCAAGTATGTGTCTTTGTTGGTTTTTATATCTAAAGTGCCAGTCCTTCTCTGTTTGCATGTCTGATTCTATTTGTTTGCATGTCTGGGTTGGTGTTTGCAAGTCCAAGTATTTGTCTTTGTTGGTTTGTATATCTAAAGTGCCTTTCTTTCTCTGTTTGCATGTCTGATTCTATTTGTTTGCATGTCTGGGATTGTGTTTTGCAAGTCAAAGTATTTGTCTTTGTTGGTTGGTATATCTAAAGTGCCTGTCTTTCTCTGTTTGCAGGTCCGATTCTATTTGTTTACATGTCTGGGTTGATGTTTGCAAGTCAAAGTATCTGTCTTTGTTGATTTGTATATCTTAAGTGCCTATCTTTCTCTGTTTGCATGTCTGATTCTATTTGTTTGCATGTCTGGGTTGGTGTTTTCTAGTCCAAGTATCTGTCGTTGTTGGTTTGTATATCTAAAGTGCCTGTCTTTATCTGTTTGCATGTCTGATTCTATTTGTTTGCATGTATGGGTTGGTGTTTGCAAGTCCAAGTATTTGTCTTTGTTGGTTTGTATATATAAAGTGCCTATATATCTCTGTTTTCATGTCTGATTCTATTTGTTTGCATGTCTGGGTTTGTTTTTGCAAGTCCAAGTATTTGTCTTTGTTGGTTTGTATATCTAAAGTGCCTGTCTTTCTCTGTTTGCATGTCTTATTCTATTTGTTTGCATGTCTGGGTTGGTGTTTGAAAGTCCAAGTATCTGTCTTTGTTGGTTTATATATCTAAAGTGCCTGTCTTTCTGTGTTTGCATTTCTGATTCTATTTGTTTGCATGTCAGGGTTAGTGTTTGCAAGTCCAAGTATTTGTCTTTGTTGGTTCATATATCTAGAGTGCCTGTCTTTCTCTGTTTGCATGTCTGATTCTATTTGTTTGCATGTCTGGGTTGGTGTTTGCAAGTCCAAGTATTTGTCTTTGTTGGTTTGTACATAGAAAGTGTCTGTCTTTTTCTTTGGTCAAGTCTTAGTCTCTGGGAGTGAAGGTCTGTGCGAACTTGTGCATGTCATAGTTTTTGTCTTTGTTGGTTTGGAGCACAAAATTGTATATCGGTCTCGAAAGGCATGGTTGATTCCATGTTTGCTCATGGCTTGGCTGATCTTCTGCAAGACACATACGAAGTCTTTGTTGGTTTTTGAATTTAAAGTGCCAGACTTTATATATTTTTAGTGTCTGATTCTATTTGTTTGATGTCTAGGTTGGTGTTTGCAAGTCCAAGCATCTCTCTTTGTTGGTTTTGTATATCTAAAATGCCTATTGTTTACTTTTTTTATTTAATTTTATATTTGTTAGGTTGTCTGGGATTGTTTTCTGAAACACCCATAATGTTTCTTTGTTGGTTTGTATGTCCTATGTGCAAGTCATTCTATGTTGGCATGTCCGATTCTATTTGTTTGCATGTCTGGCCTGATGTTTGCAAGTGAAAATATTTTTATGTTTTGCGTAGCAGTACTGTAGGGCAGGACAGTATCTGCTTGCAGGCATGAGTCTATAGGTTTGCCTGACTGGGTATGAGTTCGCAATTCCAAGTGGTGTACGTTGTGGGGGGGCCAATATAAATAGGCTGTCTTTGCATGTTTGACTGTCTGAATCTTTATGTTTGTAGGTATGTGTCGGTTTTTGAAAGTCCTATTATTGGGTGCTTCCTCTAGATATATCTAAAGTGCCAATCTTTCTCTGTTTGCATGTCTGATTCTTCTTGTGTGTATGTTTGCTGTGGTGTAAGCAAGTCCAAGTATTTGTCTTTGTTGCTTTATATATCTAAAGGGCCTGTCCTTTTCTGTTTTAATGTCTAATTCTATTTGTGTGCATGTCTGGATTGATTATTGCAAGTCCAAGTATTTGTCTTTGTGGGCTTGTATATCTAAAGTGCCTATCTTTCTCTTTTTGCATGTCTGATTCTATTTGTTTGCATGTCTGGGTTGGTGTTTTGCAAGTCCAAGTATTTGTCTTTGTTAGTTTGTATATCTAAAGTGCCTGTCTTTCTCTTTTTGCAGGTCCAATTCTATTTGTTTGCATGTCTGGGTTGGTGTTTGCAAGTCCAAGTATCTGTCTTTGGTGGTTTGTATATCTAAAGGGCCTATCTTTCTCTGTTTGCATGTCTGATTCTATTTGTTTGCATGTCTGGGTTGGTGTTTGCAAGTCCAAGTAGTTGTCTTTGTTGGTTTGTATATCTAAAGTGCCTGTCTTTCTGTGTTTGCATGTCTGATTCTATTTGTTTGCATGTCAGGGTTTGTGTTCGCAAGTCCAAGTATTTGTCTTTGTTGGTTTGTATATCTAGAGTGCCTGTCTTTCTCTGTTTGCATGTCTGATTCTATTTGTTTGCATGTCTGGGTTGGTGTTTGCAAGTCCAAGTATTTGTCTTTGTTGGTTCGTATATCTAAAGTGCCTGTCTTTCTCTGTTTGCATGTCTGATTCTATTTGTTTGCATGTCTGGGTTGGTGTTTGCAAAACCAAGTATTTGTCGTTGTTGGTTTGTATATCTATAGTGCCTGTCTTTCTCTGTTTGCATGTCTAATTCTATTTGTTTGCATGTCTGGGTTGGTGTTTGCAAGTCCAAGTATTTGTCTTTGTTGGTTTGTATATCTAAAGTGCCTATCTTTCTTTGTTTGCATGTCTGATTCTATTTGTTTGCATGTCTGGGTTGGTGTTTGCAAGTCAAAGTATTTGTCTTTGTTGCTTTGTTTATCTAAAGTGCCTGTCTTTCTCTGTTTGCATGTCTGATTCTATTTGTTTGCATGTCTGGGTTGGTGTTTGCAAGTCCAAGTATCTGTCTTGGTTGGTTTGTATATCTAAAGTGCCTATCTTTCTCTGTTTGCATGTCTGATTCTATTTGTTTGCATGTCTGGGATTGGTGTTTGCAAGTCCAAGTATTTGTCTTTGTTGGTTTGTATATCTAAACTGCCTGTATTTCTCTGTTTGCATGTCTGATTAACAATTTTTTCGTTATGACAATAAGTTTTCTGCCAGAAGTAGCAAGATTTCCTTAACACTAACGAATTTTCTCTTCGAAGTATCAACATTTTCCATTAATACTAACAAACTTTTACTTAAAACACTATAATTTATCTTAGAAGTAAAAGATATTTTCTTCACAGTAACAGATATCTTCGTATAGTACCAAGTTATCCGTGAATGATAATAAATTTATGTTAAAAAAACATTTTTTTTTTCCCTAATAATAGATTATCTGTTATAAGTAGTAAGTTTTCTGGAAAAGGTTCCAATTTTTTTTTTAGAGGTAACAATTTTTTCGTTATGACAGAAAGTTTTCTGCCATAAGCAGGAAGTTTTTATTAATAATAACAAACTTTCTCTTCGAAGCATCAATATTTTCCAAACATATTCCCTTTAATACTAACAAACTTTTACTTAACACGCTCAAATTTCTCTTAGAACTAATAGGTATTTTCTTAACAGTAACAGATGTTAAAGCACCAACCTTTCCGTCAATGATAATAAATTTCTCTTAAAAGAAACAATTTTTCGTCAATGATAACAATTTTTCTGTTAGAAATAATAAGTTTTCCGTCAAAGATAAAAAAAAATTTCTTTGAAGAAACAATTTTTTTCGTTATTATAACAAGTTTTCTGCCAGAAGTAGCAAATTTTCCTTAACACTAAAAAATTTTCTTTTCGAAGTAATAACTTTTTCCCTAATACTAACAAACTTTTACTTAACACACTCAAATTTCTCTTAAAAATCATAGATATTATCTTAACAGTAACATATTTTTTCTAATCACATCAATCTTTCTGTCAATAATAATAAACTTCTCTTCAAGTTAACAATTTTTTCGTCAATGGTAACAATTAATCTGTTGGAAGTAATAAGTTTTCTGGCAATGATACAAATTTTTCAAATTTTAAAAAGGTTAAACCTAGCCTAAATTAACCTTAAAAATGAATAAAACATTCCCTAGGGCACTCTTGAAGTTGAATGAACTATATCAAGGTCATTCTCTATTGAGGTTATATTTCTCACAGACGTATAGGAATCACTGAAGCGTATCAAGTTGAATGAACTTTAACTAGATCATTCCCTAGGGCACTCTTGAGGTTGAATGAACTTTATCAAGGTCATTCCCTATTGAGGTTATATTTCTCACAGACGTATAGGAACCACTGAAGCGTATCAAGTTGATAGAACTTTATCTAGGTCATTCCCTAGGGCACTCTTTAAATTTATTTAAAGAGTTAAAGAGTTTACTTTAAACTTATTTTAAATTGACAACACTGTTCAAACGCCACTTGTGTATTATACAGAACACATCGAAGAAGTAAAGCTAGGTCAAGTCACAAGGTCATTCTATCATCGTTAACCATTTTCATAGATTGATGTTGTTCCAAATTTATAACAAATTGCCTGAGTTAACAAACCCTTCGGGGTTACCTTAACTGCTAATCAGTTTAACCCTTTTCTCAATAGAGAATGACCTAGATAAAGTTCATTCAACCTGATACGCTTCAGTGGTTCCTATAGCTTCAAGCAAAGTATAACCTCAATAGAGAATGACCTAGATAACGTTCGTTCAACCTCAAGAGTGCCCTAGGGAATGACCTAGATAAAGTTCATTCAACTTGATACGCTTCAGTGGTGCCTTTTGCCACAAGCAAAGTATAACCTCAATAGAAAATGACCTAGATAAAGTTCGTTCAACCTCGAGAGTACTCTAGGGGATGACCTAGATAAAGTTCATTCAACTTGATACGTTTCAGTGGTTCCTATACGTCTGTGTGAAATGGAACCTCAATAGAGAATGACCTTGATAAGGTTCGTTCAACCTAAAGAGTGCCCTATGGCAGGACCTAGATAAAGTTCGTTCAACTTGATACGTTTCAGTGGTTCCTATACGTCTGTGTGAAATGGAACCTCAATAGAGAGTGACCTTAATAAGGTTCATTCAACCTAAAGAGTGCCATAGGGGATGACCTAGATAAAGTTCATTCAACTTGATACGCTTCAGTGGTTCCTATACGTCTGTGAGAAATATAACCTCAATAGAGAATGACCTTGATAAAGTTCATTCAACCTCAAGAGTGCCCTAGGGAATGACCTAGATAAAGTTCGTTCAACTTGATACGCTTCAGTGGTTCCTATACGTCTGTGAGAAATATAACCTCAATAGAGAATGACCTAGATAAAGTTCGTTCCACTTCAAGAGTGCCCTAGGGAATGACCTAGATAAAGTTCGTTCAACTTGATACGCTTCACTGGTTCCTATACATTCCCGCAAAGCGTAACCTCAATAGAGAATGACCTAAATACGGCTTGTTCAACCTCAAGGGGTCCCTGGGGGATGACCTTGATAAAATTCATCCAACCAGATAGGCTTCAGTGGTTCCTATACGTCTCTGTAAAGTATAACCTCAATAGAGAATGACCTTGATAAAGTTCATTCAACCTCAAGAGTGCCCTAGGGAATGACCTAGATAAAGTTCATTCAACTTGATACGCTTCAGTGCTTCCTATATGCCTCAGAAATGGAAGGTAACATACTACTCAGAAGTAGCCTCGAAAGTTTGAACATAATACCCTCAGTCGTTGTTGGGATAGTGCTGAGATGCCTTATTTGGAATTAGCTATATCACACTGCATTTTGATTTAATCTTAAGGCAACGTTTAGTTTTTAAACATAATGGGCA